>NW_022900914.1:35909510-35921321 GCF_012274545.1 Fukomys damarensis | reverse complement strand
AATATAGACAAGTTATTATCAACCTTCAAAATTATATTAAAGAAAACAGCCAAGTGATTTCACTATTGATGATAACTACACTAATGCTAACATGATTGTTAACTAGGCCACTGGATTAAAAATACTGAATACCTTATTCTTTGAAAACAAAAAAATTTTAGACTTTTGCATAAATCAATATTAGATAAAATTTTAAAACATTCATAGACAAGTTATTATCAACCTTCAAAATTATATTAAAGAAAACAGCCAAGTGATTTCACTATTGATGATAACTACACTAATGCTAACATGATTGTTAACTAGGCCACTGGATTAAAAATACTGAATACCTTATTCTTTGAAAACAAAAAAATTTTAGACTTTTGCATAAATCAATATTAGATAAAATTTTAAAACATTCATCATTAGTATATGAAAATATTGCTATTCATCTTTTCATAGAATACTTACTATACAGAAGCATAAGTGTAAGTGAGGAGAAAAATCCTTAAAGTCTATTGAGTGCCAGATTTATCATAAATGTTTTACATGTCTCATATTTCTTATTCCCTACAAAAACAGCATGAGCAGACGCTAACATGGGAAAACTAAGCCACACAGAGCCAAGCAACTGGTGTGAAATGACAGAGCAGTGGGTGTCAGTGGCAGTACACAAACCCAGTGAATCTGATCCCAATCCACAGTCTTAGTCCATATGTAGAACACAATGCTCAGGGGCAAACAAGATAAAAATGTTTTTGTTCTCATGAGGATCATGTGATAATAGTAGAATACAGCAAACAAACAGAGAAGAAAATAATCAGACAATAAGTTTGAAGACAAACACAGTGATACAAGAAATAGTGGGTCTGTGTGTATAGAAAGGCTGTATGCAACAGCATTTAAACTGAGACCTAAATGACAAGAAGCAGCCAGTCCTGTAAAAATCCAAAGAAAGGGTCTTACAAGTAGTCATAGTCGAGGTATCTATGCAAAAGCCCTGGGTAAGAATTATATGGGTGTATCTAAAGTACAGTGATGAGGGTTCAAAGAGCTGACTTTGAAAAATATGGCTTCGAGATAATAACAAAACTTTGGCCTTTGTTATAGTCATTGCCTCATCACTTGGATAAAATACCTGACACCCACAACTTAAAGAAAGAAAAGTTTATTTTGGCTGACAGTTTCAAAAGTTTTACTCCAAGACTGGCAGGCTCAAACACAGAAACAGAATGATGGAAGGGCCTTGTGCAAAGGAGAGCTGTTTACTATTTCTAATGCTAATTTTTTCAGTAATTATACTCTCCATGACCCCAACTTTTCAGGAGCTTCCTTTCTGGTGAACTGCAAACTCTTAATTATTTGGTTCTACTTGTTGGTCCTGATTCTTATGGTAAATCTGGTTGAAAACAGCTAGCAATACCCATGGCACAGCCTGAATGTTGGGCTGCCTTGAAATTTCTCTACCAGATCAATTAGTGATTAGCACATGCTATGGTTTGTATTAGATGTCCTCCCAAAGCCTCATGCACTCATAGGAGGAAAGTTTCAAAGGTGGCTGAATTAAGATGTGTGAATGTGAATTAAGCATGTGATACTGGGATGAAGGATGTGGATAATAGAAACCCCATCCTAGGTATGGTTGGTACTAATCCATGGATTCCTCGGTGGATCAATCTACTGAGTACAGTGCCCCATGATCCAAACACCTTCTAAAAGATCCACCTCTGAACCATAACACCCTTTATCCTAAGAATGATGAGAAATCATTTGAGAAATGTGGGAAGATTTAGGCACTATGATATTTTTTAAATATCCCTTTTAGTGGTACACTAAAACTTTGTTACTGATCCAGAACTGATATCAAATGGCTAAGATTGGAAAGGAGAAGCCACTGAAAGAGAGAAAAGCAGTAGAACAATAAGCAAAAGATTAACAACAATACCACAAATTCAGAATAAGGGTGTGCCCATCTGGATTGGACTCTCATGTGTTGAATGAAGGGAAGCAATTACATTACTTTAGGCTAACAATGCACTCTTCTAAATCTTGTGTAAATTGTAAATCTTTAAATTTTAATGACTCGTTGTTAGGAAAAAAGCCTGATACATCAAAGAATATTAAAATGATGGATTTTATAAAGTTAAGCATCTTTAATTAAATGAAGAGTTCATCTCAAATAATCACCTAAGTAAACTAAGCCTCTCTTACATCAGGTTGCTTAAAGTTGGATTTAAGTAGTAGTATACCAAATCGTGACACTATTATTTTAAGATCAACTTTAAGATCAGCTGCTTTCAGAAGTAAACTCTAACATTTGGGTCATATGCTTATGCTATTTTTACATTCTTACACAAAAAGCTCACATAAAAAGTTTTTGTCATCATAGCTTCTAACATTTATAAAAGGCTTATTTTATATGTATTCATTGAATCCTTACCCAAATCTTATGAATTCAAGGAATTTATTACATTCACTTTCTTTCAGATAAGGAAATGACCCCCAGAGAAGTGAATTTTCCTAAAGTCAGCACTAATCCCGCCGGAGTCCTAATTACAGTCTTTGGTATTTATTCTAGTGACACATTTAAATATTTCAGGGCTCTGCCCTTAAAACCATATAGGAGAGTTTGTTCCCTCCCTCCCTTGCTGCTGGCCATTTCCTTATATGCTTCTGTTGCCAATAGGTAAGAGATAAGAAACACAAGGTAAGGTAACAAGAATGAAGGATAAAGGAAGAAAGAAATAATCATAACTGAAAAGTCAGCTATAAAAGTGACTACAGTTGAGTTTCCAGGCAGGCTAGGTAAAAAGTCTACTACAGTGGATCATAAAATTTTCACTATCTAAGAAAACATAACAATTATGCCCAAGATGTTTTTGTCGTGGTTGTTTTTGTTATTGTTATTATTGTTGTTCCAATCCATACATACAACAATGTCTGTGGTACATTTATATCAGGAACACCTAACCATATAATGATCAGAGACTGAAAGAGCAATTTCTCCAGTGATAAAGAAATATTCCTCAGCTGGTCGCACCTGGAATTTTCTATTAAAAATGTGGTCAACAGCTCTGCATTCCCTAGAATAAGACTGTTATGTAATTCATAGTTAGCTTTTAAAAGCAATTTTAATAGATATCCAACAGCTCAAGAACTATGACCCTGCACTTCTACAACTGTAGCGTGGACTCAGTAAAAATAAGACCTAACGTATTCTCTGTACAAATGGCCACTACTGCATCTCTCTTAGAAGCAGCAACAATTATGTGAGCAAAATCTCGGCAAAAAATTCAAACCCGTGCGTGCCCCCCAGCTCCAATATATGTGCCTTCACAAGCAAATGGCCATGGATTTTAACTAATGAAAAACCAGTTTGTTTTTAGAAAACATTTTCATTAACAGCTAATATAACAGAAATGACCAAGAAGAGTATGATTTAATATGGATTAAATGTGAATACAATTCAGAAGCTTCCTTCTTGTTGAATTAGATAATCAAAACTATTAAACAGTATTTCAAAATGCTTTTCATAATCCTGGGACCATTAATGTCATGTTCAAATCACTGTGGATTTTTGTTGTTGTTGTTGCTTTTACTATTCACAGGGATACAATGAGTCATTGGCACCTTTCCAGTGCAAGATGCATTTGAATAATACATGACATGCCCTTTAGCTAGCATCATGATGCCAGATTTAAAACAAGGTAAGAAGTTTCCTCCATGTACACTTGCAGTGTTCAGCTGTTCATAATCTATAGCGTTAACAATTTATCATCAAACCCAGCGACTTGCTGCCAACTTATCAAAGTGGCCACTGGATGCATATGATCAAGTCTGAGCATCTGGCTCTCCTCTGTTCCTGACATTAGCACAGACAACAGAATCAGTGGACTATTGAATGCAATTACAGTAAGCGAGACAGACAATAAAGATTGATAGCGCCTTCTCTTTTTATCACACACAAAACTAGTGGGGGTTAAAGCTTTGCCTTGAGCTGCCTTCATTTAACAATGATTGAAAATATGCAATTGTGTTGGTAAAACACTGTAGCCTGTACCACTTCATTTACTGGACACATTATCAAATTAAATGAAAAGTGAACTGCCAAAAGCAACAGTTATTATATATTAATGATGAATATTTACTTAGCATTGTTCACAAATCACAGAGAGTACAGAATCCTTCTTGTTATCTTCTTTGCAGGTTACAGTTGAGTAGGTTTAACATTTCTATGTTTACATTAAGTCTTCTGTCTACAAATCTCTAAATATGGACTTGCACAATTGGTTTTGTGACTATCCATGTGATTACAATGTGTAATTAATAAAATGCTCTAGTTGTAGATGAATCCTAATTATTGAAGAGCATTTTCTTCCTTCATAAGAATTCTCATTCATGTAGCTATTTTTGAAGCAAGAAAAACTGAACCAAGGATATATGTTGTGACTCAAAGGCTAGAAACTCTGGCTTCATTAAGCTTCCAAAGAATGGAAAGTAATGAAGACCCTCAACATAGAGACAAGCTGCAAATGTATATTTTATATATTTTATCCAAAGAGGACTGCTTTAGTAGCCATAAAAAGATATAACAGTTCACCTACAATTTGACCTCAAAACAAGAAATGCATAAGGGGCAGAAGGCAAAATGGGAGAGCACAGAACTATTGAGCAGCCAAGGGAAATGGAATCTAACCCACAGGTTTATAAAGGGGAAAGTGTTCAGGACAAATATCAGTAGATCTGGAAATGCAAAAATAAGTGTTCTATTGTTAAGTGGACACACATTTGGTGTGCACACTAGCATGTCAGAAAGACATGAAGCAGGCAGGCATGATTGTACAAAGTTATGCAGATTAATTCAAGCTTCTTTTTTAAAACACACACATCTGGCATTTCCTTTTCAGTGATAGATATAGGAAAATAAGGAACTTACATATGAAAAGTAATCATGTCTTTTTTTTTTCTTCTAAGAACTCAATAGCTGAAAGCTCTGTGATATGTCCCTACCAAGAGAACAAGAAGCCAAAGAAAAAGAGGCGGAGAATCATACATTTTCTAACACCACACCACTGGTTATTTTGTAAACAATTAAATGCATATTCAGAAGTGATGATGGAGTCTGGGATTAGAGCACTAACCACATACAATGAATGTAAACAGCAGTATAACTACAGGAGATCCCGCGAGTAAGGGCCACTTACCAAAGAAGCAGCACCACTGCAGTAGACTAAGAATCTGGAAGTCAAAAAGGAGTGCTGAATCAGTATTCATGAAAAGAAAAGGAAACAATTATGCTCTCAAAAAATTTGCCTTCAAGTATAATCTAACTGAAATCACTCTTTCTAGGGCACAAAGTCTAACTTCATATTGCTTTTAATTCCTTTGGAGGTACAACTCCTTTGGAGTTTTCAAACCCAGATAACTGCGACTATATCAGGCTGAGGTTCCTATAATACAGGTCCCTGGACCTAGTTTTTAGAACTTTATTCAGTACATTTTAGTGGAGCAATGGGTACTCACTAGAGAATATTTGCAATTACAATATCAAAAAGCAGAAAAAAACCTATCACCCATACAGCTACTACCTGTGACTCATCATTTTTTTTTTTCAAAATTCTCATCAAGAGTATTTTTGGTAACATTTGTGAAGTCACCTAAAATTTTAATCAGAATACAATATATGTTTATGACTAAAAACACATTATGTACCAATACAAATAAAAGTATGAGTGAATGCTCCTACCCCTAAATACCGTCCCTTACAGAATTAATTACATTTCATGTACAGAGATCTTTACAGTGCTTCTACATATTCAAATTAGTGTGCATATTTTCATGTAATCAAAGTTAAACTATAGTTTCCAAAATTTTTGTTTCATTTTTTAACTGTATATTATTATTATATCTAGATCTGTTATTTTTAAGTCATTTATTATTGTAAGTAAATCATAAATATTTTAGCTTTTACTATTATTCCTAACATTAGTTAGCCTCACAAATAAAGCCCCCCAAATTATGTTGCTGTTGACATGTTTATACTTTTTCTTCATTAACATGCAAGTGGTTTTGTATTATAGATGTCTATATCAAAGATCCATGAATATAAAATTTAAAAGCTAGCTGAGCGTGGTGGTACACATTGTAATCCCAGCACTCAGGAGGCTGAGGCAGGAGGATCACTGTGAGTTTGAGACCAGCCTGGGCTATACAGTGAGTTCCAGGTCAGTCTCAACTACATAGTGAGACCCTGTCTCAAAAAACAAAACAAGCAAATCTAAAAAACAAATAAAATTTTAAAAGCTAATGGAAAACTGCCTGCCAAAAGATTATGCAATTTTCTGCTCTCATCTACAAAAAGTACAAGGGAGTCTATTTCTCCACAACTTCTTGCTGCTGAATACTTTTTATAATGTAAAATATTTTTACCAATTTAATCTGTGAACAAAATTATATCTCATTTAAAATTTCATTCAACTTCATTTCATGCTCATTAACATTTATTCTATTAATTGTCCATTCATATCCTTCATTTATTGTTCTTACTTTCTGAAAGTTCTTTATTTCATTTTAAAGTTTGTATATAGTGTACATACAAAGAAGATTCTTATATCTTTAAAATGGCTTTCCAAAATGAAAATCATAAATAATTATCTTTTACATTGCATTCTCATATTTCACTTTTTTATTTCAGTTTTCAATATCTCTGGAACAAAACTATAGCACTAAAACTTCTGACTTTTCTTAATTCCTCCAAGTGATTCTTGGCACCATCTAAATATAGCAAACTCTGCCATGGATTACAGTGCAGCTCAAATACCTGGGTTTGAATCCACTAATGACTTTGTTTCATTGGTCATTCCTAAACTTCAGATGAGCTAAGTACCCTAAAGGAGTATGGAGAGGACTGAATGAAATGAGAAATACAAAAAGACTACCACACTCCAACACACAAAATGCTTAACATCTGCTATTACTATTTTACTGATTTTTCAATTTTCTAGGGCTGAAGGTCAAATCCAGGGCTTCCTGCATGCTAGAGCATTGCTCTGCCACTGAGCTACATTCCCAGCCTAGCATCATTATCACTATTATAATCATTATTATTATCATTATTATTATCTTAACATAGCTCAACCACTTTGTTTTGGTTTTCAATTCAAAGTGTAATTCTACTTCTCCAACATCTTTTAATATTCAAGAACAAGATCTTGGTGTAGGTCATAAGATTTTGGGGAGCCAAAAGCTCCTTAAAGAAATGCCATTTAAAAATAACAGACACTTTGATTTGCATGGTCACTAAACTATTTCTAACGTAGTTGAACCTTGAGAATTTTAAGAACAAAGTGTTGGGTGATACAAGTTGATTACAGTACATATAGCATGTTGAATATTGCTGGCAAAGCTCCGCCTATCCATTAAATTTATCTCGCTCTTAACTACACATTTGGGAAGAATTTAAGGGTAACTGTCTGGCAACCTAGCCCCAAATGCCCAGTGTCCCCTGATGTGTGGCCCTCCTAGTCTAAAAGACCAGAACCCTGCCTGCAGTACGGACAGAAGGGCTGGTCACTGGTCCCTCTGAAAGACCAAAGAACACAAACTGGATCTGTCCTGTCAAGCAACACAGGATGACATTCTCCACAGAAGAAAAACCTGGGTTCCTGGAGGACCACAGGCTATAAGAAGATCCCATCCTTCTCCACTGTTTCTCTAATTCTTTACACTGCTTTTCTTTTTTCTATCACAGATCATGAGATAGGGAAGACGTGCTTCACTTTATTCACATTTAATGGGTCTATATCAAGGCCCACTTAAAATTTAAAAAAAAAAAAAAACCTGCTCTGAGTTCTACCTCAAAAATAAAAGCAGAAAGTAAATCTGTTATAAAATAAAATTCAACAAGAGTGTTAACATTTTGTCCAGCACCAAGGTACACTGTAGCATTCAATTAGTATCTCTGGTTATTACAGACGTCACATAAATAATATGTACTGAGAATTTACTGCGAACCAGTCATTTTGCTAAGCACTTTGCAGGTAGCCTTTCTGTTAGCTACATTATACAGAAAAATGAGAGGCACAGTATGGCTCAGTAACTAGGCCAAAATCAGAGTTAAAATGTGATGGAGCTGATTCAAACTGGCTTATAACGCCCATTACCAAAAGGGTCGGGGCACGACTTCCTTTTTTCAAAAAATAGGTACAGCCGGGGATTGGCTCAGTGGTTCCACCGTCTGCCTTGCAATCCCTGACTTCGATCCCTGGTACTAAAAAAGTAAATAAAAATTTAAAAATAGGTACATTTTTGTTTTGTTTTGTTTTCTTAAGTAAATTTTTATCTCCCCAATTCCTGCTTCTTAAAATGATAAAATACAACCACCCATATGAATTGCAATAAAGTATTTTCGATCATTAACAAAAATGTAGAAGAAAAAGAAGCAAGGAACTAAATGCCTAAATAAGTCAGAGAAAATGAGTGAAAAACAGTAGGTCTACCAAATATTTTGGAAGTGATTTGTTATGAATTATGGGCCCTAAAATTTTATACATTAGTCTTAAGCTCTAGTACCTCAGGACACAACCAGAGCTGGTGATAAGGTCATTTAAAAATGGACTAAGTAGGGCTGGGGATTTAGTTCGGTGGATCCACCACCTGCCTCACAAGCACAGGGACCAGAGTTTGATCCCCGATACCAAAAATAACTAACTAAATAAATTAAGGTTGACTAAGTTAAAGTAACACCTTTCTGTGGTCCCTACCAGTTAGACTAGTGTGCTCACACAAAGAGGAATCCTATACGTGAACAACAACCAGACCATTCGAAGGGAGCAATCTGCAAGGCAAAGACAAAGCCTCTGAAGAATGCAATTATGCCAAGACCTTAATCTTAGACATTCAACTTCCAGAACCATGAGAAAGAAGCCTGTGTCACTTAAGTCACCTAATCTGTAGTGTTTTGTTAAGGTAGCCCCAGGTAACTAATCTACCAATATTTTTGTCAAGGAACACTCTGCTATACTGGCTAGTAGTGATTTATAAGAAATTTCTTATGTAAAGAGAATACCAAAATAATATTACATCAGTATTCAAACTTATATTTTTGTAACTTCTCTGTACATAGGTAGATACCTTCTTTCTTTCCCCACCCCTACTCCATCTCTCTTCACATCTCATTGGCTCTCCCAATCAATATTTTGTTTGTTTACTGCCCTCACTATGACAATCCTTGCTCTCTCCACTGAGAGATGGTCATGGATTAAGTCAAGAATACATCCACCTATACATGAATGAGTTAACTAGCAACATGGCATGAGGTTCTAACTAAAAAAACAACTCTCCTTAATATCCAATTCAAATGAGATACTGACTGTGCAAGACAAGTAGCAAGATATCAACTAATTTCAGCTACTTGTGTCTAACCCATTCACATTACCTTATCACAGCAATGGTTTTGCTTTGGCCATCAGTCAATGGGCTGGGAGCAAACTCAAACAATGGCCTGAGCTTGAACCTCTTCCAGCCCACAGCTATGCTCCCTCTAGGAGCTATGGGGCAACTGGCCTCACACCAGGGGAAGTGAGCCTTCCCTCCTGACTGATCACTAACAATATTTCCTCGTTTTGGTTTAGATCTTAATGACCAAAACCTTTCACAAGAAGTTTGCCTCTTTTTTTCTCCACAATATGAACAGAAAATGACAGATAACCCAAAGAAATAAACATAATTTAGGTGTAAAATAAAATCTATCTATTAGTGTGTGTATGCATGCATGTGTGTCTCATTGGCATGCACAAGACTGTACTAAATGGCAGGAATTTCCCAAGGGGAGATAACCTCTAGATACTGCTACAAAAGCATTATTCCCCACACTCTGCAAATTATTTAATTTAAACACTGCTTGATAAGACTCTCCAAGGAAAAGGGTGTTTTCCCAGACCCACTTTTAATCTGTTGGTGTGTAAACGCATGTATGCATAAAGAACAGGCCTCACAAATACGCTGGTTGCTTACAAAGTCTATGCAAAGGCTTTAGATTGAAGAATCAGAGGGTATAAATTCCACTTAACATTAGGAAAATGGTGAAATGCACACGAAGTCCCATTTCATTTACAGGAAAAGAAAAGCAGGCAAAGGTTCAGCTGTCTATCTCCTAGGGCCTCGCCTCCCAATGCCCAGACACTTTGCAAATCCATGGTCGATATAGCTACACATGTTTTAATACTGTGTGTATCCGTACTTGCTCACAGAGCAACATCACATTCATGAGCTCATTTTACTAAAGCAGGAGAAGCAAAAATTAAAGGATCAGTTCTCACCCACACTGGGTAGTGCTATATGGTGCGCCAGGAAGATCATTTATAGCATTCTTTTAATCCTTCTGCTTCTTCCACTTGCTTAACTTTTGCTTTTCTCCTACATATTCATCAGGAAAACATACCTGGAGAAACAAAACCTTAAGTGGCCTATTATGAATGCTGCCAAATTTCATTTCGAAAAATGTAGCCTTTTTAAAGAGTTCCTTTATGGTCCCCACCAAAGTATTCCAACAATTTTTTCCTCGAGACCGAATTTCTTTACATAAGGCTAACTTTTGCCATAAATGCAAATTTGCCCAGACAGGGCTACTCTGGAAATAACCTTGTTACCTTGCTTAAATTAGTTTAAAACAAATAGGCATTAGACAATAGTTTCAATATTAACTTACTCCTCCTGTTTCTTCATCAGAGCAAGCCACAAGGCTGTAAGCCCTTTCCCCCTGCTCCTAGTTTTCCTTTAGCTCTCTCTCCATGTGGTATCCCCTGCTCTGGTAAGGTGAATGCCTTTCTTCTACCAGCCTAGTTATTTATTGGCATAAGCTTGCATTCTGGGGAATTATCAGCTTAATGCATAATTCAAAATCTCTTGCATATGGCCTGCACTTTTACTTTATCCCCTGCATCCTGAATGAAAGATAAGGGGTAATATTTCCTAAGTGGCCACACAAAAGGGATCCTGAACATTTCCACTAACCCCCAACACTTGCTCTCCTCTCCCTCCAGAAAATTACTTGCCTTGTGATTCCCACACACCTTCACAAAGGTTCCATACTGAGGAGAAAACAGTGTGAGGGATGATCCCAAATTTTATATGGAATGGGGACCCATGAGCCTTTAGAATGGAAAAGATTCTAAAAATAGAAAAAACATAATTATTACCTTAAGGGTCACATTCCAGAGTGGCTGTCAAATATTTTCAGCAAAGCAATAGTCTCAAGAATCTGTAATTCAAAAAAAAAAAATAAAGTTTTAGAATTTTTTCTCCCGTGGAGCAGGGTAAGGTGAGTTTAGTGGGTGCAGATAGAAGAGGGTGAATGGGAGATAAAGAAAGAATGAAAAGCAAGCATTGTAAAGCACCTCGAAAAGGACCAAAGGAAGAAAAACTAAAGAAGGTGGAGGATGTGGACAGATAAAGAAAGAGGAAGGAAAAGAAAGAGGAAGGAAAAGAAAGAGACAGCATTTGAGAGGAAAGGCCTATAGTATCAACTGTATTAGGAGGCTAATTCAGTCCGAATTAAGTCAGTAAAAATGGCTGGAATGATTTTTTCCCCCTACTGATTGCTTCTGGTCAAATTGATTAAATTAACTAGCTATTTTTTAATGATGTGTAAAAAGAGAGAAATTAAGTGAATAAACCCACCTGCAAATACTCAGATCCAGGTACCCTGGATGCTCTGATTTTAACACATGTGGCACTTGACCAGAATAAAAACAATACAACACCTCACACACACAAACACAGACACACACAAACACAGACACACACACACACACACACACACACACACAC
>NW_022900914.1:35888854-35909398 GCF_012274545.1 Fukomys damarensis | reverse complement strand
TTTTTTTTTTTTGAAATTTCCTCTTTCTATGCTCCAAAATTAATTTCCACTTTGGAAAGCAGCTTGTCTTCTATAGAGTAAATGTGCTGTATAAATTTACCACTATCCTGACTCAAGCCTACCTCCCCCCCATGCATTTATATCAAAGTCAGGATATGATACTAAAAATCAAAAGGTCACCAGTATTTTGACTTATTCCTAAATATGGGATTCTACCGGATCCTTTTTACATGCATTTTGAGTCCACTGAGCAACAGTTCGTCCTTTTTTATAAACACAAAGACATGAATTATTAAAAAATTAAAGACATTTAGAATAATGGTTCTCCATATACAAAGTATTTATTTCAACTTTCATCATTCATGGTTTATCGTATTGATTTTTTTCATCAGTTTACTTAGTATTAGGCTTCCACTGAACTCATCAATAAGAAATGAATTTTGGTAACTTTCAAATCCACTATATTATTTTTCTTTTATTTGTAGTGAATTTCTGTTCTCTCAATGGTATTACTGCAATAAGTCAGTCATTATTTCTTTATGTTTTCCCTTCTTTCTTTAGTATTTCATTTCCCTTTACAGCACATCTTGTGATCACAAAGAAAACAGAGACACTTATTTCTTTTAACAGTGGAAATTGCTGCAAGTGATTTAGCTGTCATTTAATTTGATTTCTCTCTTCTGTCTGTAGAGAAATATGTTTAATGTACTGGAAATTATGTTAATAAGAAAAAGCATTATCTCATTTAATGAAATAAATATACAAATATTTCAAAATAAAATAAAGAGGCAATCCTCACTGAGAAAAATGTCTCTTATGGTTTGCATAAAATAAATAAATGAGAAAAAATGATGAATACATTGAAACATTGACAAAATTATGCCTCCATTCAAAGGGGTGGGGGAAGCCTGATAAATGAATTATCCACAACTTAATCAAATATTTTTTTTAAAAAATATGGACATATATTATGGATGAAATTATGAACTTTACATTTTCAAATACCTCAAGCAATATCATTTTAGTTTTTGAAGTTTCCTTTTATTTTTCCCTTCTATTTCAACTGATCTTTCAATGATTAGTATTGCTCAAATTAATAATTATCAGCAATCTCATTGAAAACATGACCAACAACCCACGTAACTATAAGAAAGGTCAGAATTTCTTTGATTTCACTAATCAAAACAGAGTCAATGAACTCATTCCAAAGCTTTTATATATTAAAATTTATCTAATGCACAAAAAGGTTAAATAAATATTGTTAGTGATTTGAGCTAAACTTGAAGCAATTATGTAATAAAAGCATGACCACGGTAACAGAAACACATAATTAGCAATTTAATTACTGGCATGAAGACAAACTAAAGATATCAATAAAAAAATCTTTAGTGACAAGCTGATTTTACTCTCTTTACTGAAATTTGACAGAAATACTCACCACCTGATGAGCCAAACCATTTTTACACAAAACAGCTAACCCTCCGCAAAATGAAATATCCAATTTAAAATATTTTTATTTCATATCATTGCATAGCAAATCATTAAATTTTCTCCCATTTAGATTAGCACTTTCTTTTCTCTGAAAATACAGTATTTCCAGTTAGCAAGTAAAGAACATTATGCTTTTATAAATGAGTTAAAGTAGCAGGTGTTCTCTGCTTCAATTTCATTTTTTCCATCTCCTATAATATATCTTACAGCAATGCTTCCCAGTATATAACACTCCAAATATCTTATATTTTCTTATCTCTTAAGTTTCAGCTGAGAAACACAAATAAACCAGCAACTGTTTTAATAGGGAATGAATGCTCACTATAGTAGAAATAAGCTAATTAAACATTCTTATAGATCTTTCACAATTTCTTTCCCTCTTGATCTATTTTCTTAAAGTTATAGGTAAGAGGTAAAAGAGAAAATAAGTAAGGTCAGTCTATTGTGAAATGGTCCACTTGTATTTCTTCATCACAATCCTGTTTCAGATTTTAAGCATTCCTGGACTACTCATTTTAAAGTGTTCAATGCATCTTTACCACCTTAACATGTCACTGGTATTTAACCAGTAGCAGAAAATAGATACCTCAAGATAGAACCATATTAAAAGAAGTTTTCTGTCTTGTGATAAAAAGTGAGTTAACTTGTCTAGTGTTCAATAGCCACTTGTACAAGTCCAGTACAAAGAGAGAAATAACAAGAGCCAGACTTGCTAAGAAGTTTGATCTATAAATACTTTGGGGCATGATTGGATACACTCAAAAAAGTAGATTCCAGCAGCTAAGAACACAATAAATAACTCCCAGTAGCACTGCCTTTCATCAGGAATCTACTGACTCTGGTCATTTTGACATAAAACCAGATAACTCAACATTCCACTAAGAACATTCCAGAAAACATCCTAGAGCTAAGCACTCCAGAATGAAATGGTCCATTCTTTAGAAGGGTAAATAAAACAAAATCTAAACTTATAAGCAAATTGAAAATAGTTTAAGAGCACAAACTTTTTTGAAACTTCTTGACAAGCATACTAGTAATGAGAATCATTCACTTTCTTTATGTTTGGGTTAGAGGTTCTTCACTTCAACAAAAATGACCCTTTTCCACAGAGCTTTGCTCAGTATTCATTATATACCACCATCAATTTCTAACTTTCTGTTTCAATAGTAAACCTAAATTTCCTCGGATTTTTCAAATGTAATCATCTAGGCTACAAAAGTACCTTCTTCACACACTTTAACAAATCAGATACAAGGAGTCACTTTGTGCTTTGTTATTTTGAAAAGGACATGATAGAGGCTAGTTAAGGAATGTTTCCTGCCTCTGGGAATCTTAGAGTTTAGGTAAGAGGACGTCCCCCAAAGGTAATGTTGCCTCATGATTCAAGAGAAAACACACAAATAAAGACACAATAAGTACAGGAAAGTTTAAAAATAAAGACAGCACAGGGACCTTGTAGTATCCCCTTTTATAAGTGGGTATGATGGGGAGAATTTTTTCAATCTTTAAAATGCAACCTTTCATTTGTATTCACCAGCTAGTACACCTAGTACAATGGATGTACCCTTAGTACAATGATGGTGAACCTTGTAGACCTTTCAGTGATACAAACAGCCCATTGCAGCATGCGTACCATAGATTTATTACCACTACCCTAGTATGAGTGAAGAACTGAGACTCAAAGAGGTTAAGTAATTTATTCAAGTACAAATTGATCAAAATAAAGACTAATCACAGTCGTGTTGTCTAACTTTAAGGAGTGAAGAAGAAAGTATTTGAGATGAAGGAGTAATCAGGAAAGACAGGCAGAAAGGGGAGGGACTCATGCAACAACTGCAGGACTAAAGTGGATTGATTGCTTAGGGAGAACAGCAAGAGCAGTAAGAGAAAGACAGGAAATAAAAAAATTGGACAATGCATAACTGGGACTGTGTCTTCTAGGCAGCAAAGGATCATCCCTAGTTCCTGAATAGAATGGCAGTCTAATGAACACAAAGTGAAATATGGATGGAAAAGGTGAAAAACAAAAGACAGAAGGTGGATGCTACTGGCACGTCACCCAACCCCTTTTCCTGGGTGGTCAGCCCCTAGCAGCTGGGAGCACTGGATGGTAAAAGCTCACAGGTAACCCTTTCTTTATAACTGCAGTTAGCCTCATATGATACAATTCATATGGAGATTAAAACTCCTTCCTCTAGGACCCACCCACCCAAAAAAACTACCTGACATGGAAAGAAGGGAGGAAGAGTGACAACAAAGCCACTCTCTTTGATGTCAGAGACATCAACTCTGTGGCACAGGAATAGCTACGATCTCTCGGAGACTACGTGCCCTGTTTCCACAACCCCTTTCTCCTCTTGAGTGCATCCTTGTCTCAAGGAAGCCCGGAAGCCCAGGAGCAAGGAGGCAGTTAGTGTCTGCACTGTCCTCCTGTCCTTGGGGGAAGAATGAACCACAATGTTACAAAGGTGAGGTAAGCTTTACCTAACTCACCCAGAAAATAATCAGCACACAGGAAAAGCAACCGGGGCACACATGGATGCACGTACATGCAATTGTGTTTTTATCGTCTTAACTGTTCAAAGGATGAAATTTGCATGCCATTGCTGGGAGAATTTATACTTCAACCACTATTCTACCCAGCAGATGAGATGAAACCTTTTTCTAGATGAACCAGGAAACAGTATGGATACAGAAAAAAAGAAATATTCTCATGAGAGTAAATCACCAGACACTTGGGCTTTCCCTGTCCAAATCCCTTTTGAACTACACAGCTCAGTAAATCATTGACTTTTATTTCCCTCCCAATAACAAACAGTCCCGCTATGTCTTAAAAAAATCATAAATTTATATCTGTATCTATGTAAACTATAAAAGAAAAAACAACATTTTATAATATTGGAATGTTAATAAAAATTATATAAATGAGTTTCTTTTATAAATACAATAATCAGATTTATTTGGCATCCCAGCATAATGCCAAGAGTATCTTGAATTTTTATACAATACATTGATATTCTCTGTAACACCCATTGATTGATACTATGTGGACACTACATGTTATTTGTATCTAGGTCAGATTTTCTGATTCTTCTCTCAAAAAATTCCTAGTGCTACTTAATGTGCTGATTTTCACAAGAAGAAAAAAGAACATTATTAAACTAACTTTCAGAGGAAAGAGGAAAGGGGAAAAGATAAACCTGTGACAGAATACGAGGTCATGTTCAAACTACAAATATTCATGAATTAAAGTGGTTTAATTTTTTTCTTACTGAGAGTCTTACAGTTTACATGAGAAATTTCTTACAAACACTTGGTATCTAATACCCAATCTTTCTCCCTTTTTTTGCTCTATTATCAACTACCAAGTAGACTAACTCATCTTATTACTGTGTAATTTGATAACAGATTTATTTTCTAAGTGAATACCCTGATTGCAATAGGATTATTTCTGAAAATGAATAGAGATACCCAAATGAACACTTAAAATCTACTGCAGTATTCTCAAACTTGAACAAGTTTAACCTGGCAAGCCTGGTGATAGAATTCTGGGTACCACTTCCAGAATCTTGGATTCAGATGTGAGGACAGAGCAGAAATCTCTAGAGTTAGCAAGCCTTGTGTGTGACACTCCTGCAGAGGTCTGCAGACCAGACCTTGAAAGACCTCCAACAAATTCATGGTGGCTAGTAACTACCTCTGTGGATTTCCCTTCCACTCTCCTTATTTTATAGCCTAGATCAGTGGTAGCCAAACTGTGGCACTTGTACAGCAGCCGGCTGTTTGATATCATCATTGAAAGCTCTAAAAGATCCGCTGTCACTGGACTAGATGAACGGATTACAGGGAGTGTGCTAAATAAGAGAAAAAATCTGAAAGGGGAAATCAGGTTAGTGTGGGAGAGAAAGGAGAAAGGAGGAAATGAATTTGAGCTTGGAGATTTATAGTCTCAGATAATGCAGACTTAACTCCTCCTAAATTAGGCATAAGGAATTGCCAAATTCCATCTAAAATAGTAACGCTCATCTTCAAATATACTCTCATAGAGGGAGAAGAACCCCGAGTCATCAAAATAATATATAAACCATGGGTGTCCATGTTACTGTCTCTGAAATACAGGCACCAATTTCTCTTGAATAGACACTGGTCTTTAGATTAGATCAGACCATTTGGAGATCATATTTGGTTCTCAGATTAGTTTTCAGAATAGACTCTCATCATTTACAGGGATGTATTTTAGAAATGAATAACCTTTGCCTAAGTACAAAATTAGCTAAATATAAACAAATTTGTTGCTAATTTTCCCTTAAAAATAAAGATATATCAGAGAAAGGCATTTCTTCTTCCACTTAGGATGAGGTATTCCTCTTCCACATCATAGAAGATACATAATGGTGCATCAAAAGGACAGAGTCAAAACTCAAGTCACTTGTTGCTGGTAGTTTCTTAATATGAACAGTTGGGCCAGTAAAATAAATTCCAATGGTAATAGCAAGGATGACAACAAAAGAGGCAAGTTGTAGCACATTTGAATACAAAGACAAATTACTACTCAGTGTTTCTCCCAAAACACTATCGCTGAGGCAAACACAAGAAAGCTGAGCTACAGTGGTTTATGTACTTGTGGGCTCTGTGCAGAGAGGTGCCATGCAGAATGGTGTTTCTTCTTCTTCTCCTCCTCTTCCCCCTCCCCTCCCCCCGCCTCCTCCTCCTCCTTCTCCTTCTATTGAATGCAATTGAGCAAAGATTTGGCAAACTACATATTTTAAAAGGTTGGGAATGCTTGCAAAAATTGATTCATTCACACTGTTGTGAATCATTTAGTGCACACTTCAAAGAGAGTTTAGCATCTTAGTCTCTGCCTCCCACTTCCTGAGAGAGGCTGTTAATCAAATGTAGACTCCTGGAAGCAGCCCTGGGCACAAGACAAAGCAATGAAGGTGAAGAAGTGCTGTGTGGAATGCTTTTCTTCCTGAAGGGAAGTGGGAGTTGTTCTGCTCTGAGGTTTTTGTTTCAAGGGGGCGATATTTAATGGAATAGTGTCACATAATTAATATATAGATTCTCAGACTAGCGTGATCATTACTGTTACAGAAAAACAAAAGTAATTGCTCTATTTAAGAAATGCTTCTGAATGTGTCTAAGCCATAAGTATACTACCTATTTTGATGAAATGCAGCTCTTCTCCAAATTATATGGTTATAGAAGGCAACATGACTGTAAATTATCTCAATTAAATGACCAAAAGCATCATACTTGTAAAAACTTGTGATTATAAAAGAAAACTTAGTATCTTTCTTTAAGGGAAAAAGCTTAGATGTGTATTAGTGCTTTTATTGCAAAATTATAAATCTATCAATTCAGTAGTAAACTGTAGACCAGGATATTTGATACAGACCATCAAAAAGTTGAAGTTCATACACATACACCTACAAAACTAGTAACTGAATATGGTCAGTAAAATCTCCTAGATTTATTTTATTCTGAAAAAGCCAGTAAATCCACTAGTAATTTCAAAATGCAATATGATAATCAGTTGAGTAAATGTGCAAGTGATAAATTGTTAGCAGTTACAGTTGATAAATTATATTTTTAAAGTTTTAAAGAAAAACTAAAGTAATTAAGTATTCATTGTCTGGCAGATGGACAAGAACAAACAGAGGCTTCTAAGAGCAAAATAAGATGAATAAGAGCAGTGGATGGGATCCTCAGAGTTGTACACATCATGCCTCCTGCGGAATTCCTTATCCACTCTGCTACAATCACTGTTCTCAAGATGTACCCTGTCATCTTAGATACGGATCTTGTCATCACTCATGGAGGTCTTCTTTCACAATTATTGAAATATACTAGCTTGCTAGCCTAACATATTCACCTTGAAAAAACAGTACTAGGTAGAGGAAAGTGAGGAAGAGGAACCCATATTTTAAATATTTGTGGTGGCAGAGAACACAGTCCAGAGATTACTTATATGTGCTTTTAAGATGCATAATATACCTACTGATATTCACATTAATGAATTCACTGTGTAGATATAAACACAAGTCGTGGCAGACAAATTGACTGTTTTGCTATCTGGCCTACAGAAAGAATTGTGTGGCTTTTCATTCTTAAAACACAATTTTTTATGCCTCAAATATGCCAGGAGTGTTATATTTTTATTTAATTCTCATATCCACCCTCTCACCGTCCCCTCTTTAGAGATGATGACAGGGGAACAATGGGTGAGTAATGTGAATGGCTTTGTGTATTTGCACCATCTCACCAGCTCTTGCTGGAAACGGAAAACAGCAGGGAGCCTGCCAGGGAGGTCATGGTTCTTATCTTTGTCACCCTCAGTCAGAGCTTCTGCTCTGCGCCTTAGCCAAGGGTCTGGGTTACAAACAGGAACTGCATAACATGAATGCTATTCCCACCCTATATATAAGTAATTTCCATTTGGTAACTTGTGGCTAGAGCTGTGAGAGCCGAAACACTGATTCCTATGGACTGAAGGCAAACATGGATGTTGTTGGTTTAAAGCAGTGATTCTCCATCCTGGCTGCAAAATTAGAATCAACTGGGGAGCTTTAAAAAAAAATCTTTGCCCAGGCCCCATCCCCAGAGACTCTGACTTAATGGGCTGGGGTGGGGCAGAGGCACTGGTATTTTTTCAAAAGCTCCCCAGGTGACTCTAATGAGCAACCAAGGTTGCGATCCACTGATTTTACAGCCTAGACACAGCAGCCAAGGTATTACTGCAAGAGGAGGCAGGAGAGTTGATTTCTAACCTACAGTCTACTGTGGATACATCTTGGTTTTGTAAGCAATAAAATGGGAATAACAGTATATTAATGTTGTAGCTAAAGAATTAAGTTAAAAATATTTTTCTTATTCCTTCCAGAGATGGGATGACCTAAAGCTCAAGTATTGTACTTGTTTTGGAATCCTGAAAAAAAGTGGGACTTGAGGACAAAAATGAAAGGATACTATTACACTGATACTTTAAAAAATGTTCTCCTTAGAAGCAACAAATGTATTTGATACATATCGGTAAGTGTTCTTTAAAATAATTTTAAATTTTTATTTCAAATTCACACTTACTTTGCAAAATTTAAGAATCTCAGCAGCAATGAGATATTATTCTAAAATTGATGGTTCATCATCTACTGTGTTACTATAACAACATCACCCATATTCAAGTTTCTACTTAGGAAATTTCTACAAGGAGAAAATAAAATCCTGAGAGACACATGTCAAAATTTAATCATTCAGCCTCTCAGATAAAAAGCTACCCCCCACACCAAATGATAGAAGACCACCATTTTCTTTCATCTCTAAAGAAAAGTATGCAGTAAATGCATGTAAGAGCATTTTAACTCCACTGATTCTTTTCAGGTTCTCAGTTACAGTAATTGCTAAAGTTTCTATAGCATTGTGAATTCCTTAAAGAAATACCAGGAGGGCAGATATATCATAAAAATATTAGATGCCTTTTTAACTCAGGAGTACAATTGGGTGACATTAAAATTATGTTATATAGAGATTTATTGCATTTTGATATCAGTCATCATCCCTTGGCCTATATTTGTATCTATGATATACCTGAGGTTTTCACAAAAAGCAAGACTAGTACAAGAGTGATGAGAAGCTCAAACACAATACTTGACCTAAATACATTATGTAGCACTGGGTGTCTGTTAAATAGGTCAGCTTGGGTGCTTAAAAGTTATGCAAAACTTATTTCTGCCACACAGGAAATATGTCACTAGTCAAGCTGTATAAAAATCAGCTTCCTAGGCAGGAAGAAAATTTTTCTCATCACTGGGGGAAAAAATCCTCTTTGACCATACATAAAATGTCTTAAATACTTATCATATGTCTTTAGGCCATGAAAAGTAATAAAAGCAATGAGGCTGATGAAATGCCTAACAATTCTGAAATTCATTTAAGTGGATAGGAGTTCTTTGAACATTGCTATAGAAATTCTTATTCTTCCAGCAAAAGCAAATGGGATTTCCAAGGTGCACAGGTCTCAGCTACCAAAGCAAAGTGATGCATATATTCACAGGATGCAGAGCTTGCTGACTGCTTTTAAAAGAGATAAAACATGGAAAATTATACCTCATGAGGGATACATAGTCTTTGACCTATACGTCCATCTTTACTTTGGATGAAGCTGTGCTGTTCTTATTACATGTAGTTTCATTAGTTGTCTAAAGTGATCAAGCCATTATTTTAGAAGCATCAAATAAGCTGAAGGCTCTCTATACTCCTTCCATGATCAAATCAATGGTAGTAAGATTTCTACTTAACAACTAGACACTAAAAATATAGCTAGTGTTTCTCAAAGTGCAATTCTAGAGATTATCAATGTCACATTAACTGTGATATTATCAGAAATGTAAACCATAACTCACTGAGAGCCACTGAATCTGAAACCCTGGCTATGGGTAAAGCAACTTGTTTAAACTGGCAACAAATCCGGTTTCTTTCTTAGTTTGAAGGTGGACATGGCAGTTCCCACTTAATGACTTACATTATCCTTAAGAATTAGGGATATGAAGCAAGGTAAACTAAAGAATATCCTCAAATCTCATTGTTAGCTAAAGTCAGTCTCTTCCTCCAAATAAACCAATTATAAATACCGGGCAAGCACAATGTTTATAAGAAACCCAAAACCCTTGCCATCTTGAATTTGGCCTACATTAAAAGCTCTCAGGGGACTTCTCTGCTTCTGGAAATATGAATTAAAGTAGCGGACTTGCTGAGAAGAAATAAGATGTGAAGAAAATAAAAGCAAACTGCAGACTCGCCACTATTCATATGGTTTAACCCTTAGGAATTGAAAAAATATATAGCATTTAATAAGAAAGTTAATTCATAGTAAGGTGCCATTTGTGGGCTTTTAAAAAAACTTATCTTAAAGAATGAACCTTCATAGGTAGACACTAGGGAATACAAATTTCCCAAGTCCATGCAAATGTATCAGCATGGTTATATAAACTAACTTTGAATATTAGTCCTGATCAGTATCTCTTACATGCTAAAATAAAATTAGATGTTTCAGATTCCTCACTGAAGGACTGAGTTTTTTTACCTCTCCCCTCATTACCCTCCACACACTGAGTAAGTTCAGTTTAATGTACTTGAATTCCATTTCTGAGAGCACAAACTCATGATTTTGCATGACTGAAAGACATTCATTAAAGAGACGGGAAATGAAGTACATGCAAATTGGAAGCAAGCTAATACAAAAAATCTTTAAAGAAAAAAAAAAACTATCTATTCTTGGTAACACAATAAAAACAAAACTCCAAGCAAAACAGATCATAGCTGCTGAACTAAACTGTAATATACTCTGGGAAATGGCATGCACCTTGTCCCATGCACCTGTTTACCAACAGAGAGGCAGCAGCAAAATATGTATGAAATGCTAAGGCAAAAATAAACACAGTTCTTTGTTATGCATTATCATACTAGACTCTCAGATAGATTTTTACTACTAGTTCCTTGCTAATACACTGAACTTCACGGAAGTTAGCCACATAATGCAGGTAGCTTTTGAGTCAAATTCAGTTCCTCTGGTACAAGTGATTATTTTATTCTGACCTAGTGCATGCAGCAATGCCCTAAACACACAGCATTTCTGCCCTGAAGGCATTTATGTCCCACCACCTTACCCCTAGTGTTCATAAAAATGCTAGGCAAAGTGACAAAAACTGCCCTTAGTTTGCATATCCAAAACAAAATACATACAGTGCTGCTGCTGTTTGTACTGCTTTGTTATTTCATCATTATTCACCACAGTTCTTGCCTTTATTTGCAGAGTTTGGGTTTTAATGTAATGGCCATTCAATAAAAATGTTGCTTTTAAGGGTTTGCATATCATCCCATTTTCTCTTCAACCCTTCAGCAACCATATGGCAAGCAATCAGGTCTGCAATCACAAGGTCCATATTATGTAGAGCATGATTTCAGCATTATGCTATTACCCATCTGTTTCTGTAGAAAAAGACATGAACCCATGTATAAGAGGTCAGTGGTTTCATTGCACACCGTATTCCAGAAATCCATCTCTGTTCACTTGAGATCACTTTTGTGATTTACTCTAGTCTCCAGGCCAGACTTTCACTCTCGCTCTCTCTCCCTTTTTTTTTTTAAAGAAATACAGACAATCAGCACAATTTGTCTGTCTGACTGTTGTATAAAATTATTTGCAACTGTCAGAGCAGGCACTTAAACTTTCTTACTTAAGGATATTTATCCCAAGATTCTGCACTTAAAAAATGTGGGCGGTAGAGAAAAGAAAAATCAATCTTACCTGATTTTACATTTTTAACTGTCTGCACAATAAAAATGACAGAGTTTTCAGGCAGAGGCAGAGACAGAACAAGGAAGAAAGTTCACTCTTAGGGCTCCTAACACTAACCTGGACTGGCTAACTCTTCTTGATTAAAGGAAAGATACACAAGGTATGATAAAAAATATGGTGAATGTTTAAATGTTAAACTGTTGAGAATAAAAGATGCATTGCCATTAATTCCCTTAAAATACTCCCATGCTTCCAACACACTAAGGCACCGTGCATCCTACTTTCTAGAGCCATTCTGGAAGTCCTCTTTTGTGTCTTGAACTGCAGTGTTGTGGCTGCCTCAATGTCCTAGATGGATCCAACACTTTTCCCTTTCGTGAAGGTAAAATTTGGACTTTGGTGAAGAGTCACACAGTGCAAATTACACAGTGCAAGATCCAGTGAATAAGACAGATGAGGATTCACCATAATATTTTTAGGAGCCTGCCTTTGTGTGGATTATCACTTGGCAACAGCATTCACCATATCTTGCCCTTATTTTAGAAAGATATTCATGAAAAAAATTTAGAATTGCTTAGGGGAAAGTGGCAAGATGATGGGTTTAATGTGTGCAGAGCCAGGGGTAGTGTTTTGAGGGGGTTCATGGCAATACACCTTTCACTGTAATACATTTTAAATTTAAACATTCACTGTATATTTTGATCACACCTTGTAAACACTATATACAACACACACATATACAGTACATTGGTACCTTGGTTCACCAACTTAATTTGTTCTACAATTTTGGAAAAGTTGGCCACATTTGTGTTTGTGTGGGGAAGATTGCCGTGGTCATGTTTGCCACCGGATGCAGAGTTCACAAATGGAAAAAAATTTCTGCCAAATATTTGTTTGTGAACCAAACTGTTCAAAAACAAAAGTGAACATATATGTTATATTTATAATATACTATATAAAGTATGTAAATATACATCTATATAAATCTATATTTATATATAGAGAGAATTTTTTCTATTATGCCTGCCCTGTAGGTTCACATACATGATTTTTAAGAAGCAGATCCAGTTTGAGTGGTTATTTCCATGGATTGCTCATTTGGGCATTTCATAATCAGCAATCATAATGAATTTCAGATACAACCAATTATATTTATGAAAAAAATCAAAGTTTATAATTCAGCATATTGTAATAATTCAATGACTTTGGTAAGCAAAACTTGCTACAACTACTTACAGATTTCCTCCACTCTATCAAGCAGTTATGGGCTTGACACTGATTTAGGAAGCAGGACAAGAACACACCAGAGGGGCATGAAGCCTGAGGCTGGGAATATTTACAGAATCTACTGGGGCCATCAGGAGGGGCTCCAGATGTGCTTTTCTGCCCTATCCAGGGGTTCTCAAAACTACCTGTGTATTAGAATCAGCTGGGAGTTTTAAAAAATGTCAATACCTGGGTACAAACCCCACGGATTCTGATGTAATTAATCGGGGTGTGGCCTGGACAGTTGGATTTTTAAAAGCTCCCCAAGTATTTCTACTGCACAGCTCAAACTGAGAAACTGTAGTCCAATAAGAAATAATTAAATAAAGATCATCTTACTTCATTTAATCATTTAAAAATGCACTGACAGAGTAGGCTGCAACTATGACAAAAAAAAAAACAAAAACTGCAAAATATTTAATGTATAACAAAGCAAGAAATTATAGGCTGACAGCTAACTATCAATTACAAAATAAATGCTATTCAACAGCAGAAGTAACAATTCTGAATTTTCCTTCCATACAGACTTGGCCTATAGTTTTATTTACAACTTTCAAGAAAACTAAATATGACAGAACATGGAAAAAATGTGAAAGATGAAACATAAGCAAAATGCTGCCAAATTTAATTAAAATTATCCAGTTAAGAAAAACCATAACAATGTAATAGTGGAAAGAATAAACCAAATCAATCAGAAATTTACTATATACATACTAAAAATTATTCACATAAAAATTATATAGGAAAAGACCACATATCTCTATCACAGATAATTCATTTGACCATAAAATCAGAAAGTTTTGATGTATGCTATATTTTTAATTCAATATTCTTAAGGGCAAATACTTTGGAAAACAAAAGTTAATTATTCACAGATTTTTTTTAAAAAAAGATAAATTTTGAATTACATTAATGTTTAACACAATTAGCTACAAGACAGAAAATCTAAAATTAGGGCTGACTCTAGGACCTTAACTCACAGAACTAAGTAAGAAAATATATAAGTATGTGAATAGTGGATCTGTATTGAGGATGTTGGAATTCTTTTTGAAAAATACTCTAGAACCAATAAAACAGTCAATAAAACTTACTAATCATTCCCGAGATGCCGAGACAAAGAGCACTCCATAAGAAAATCATAGTTTATCCTCTTCCATATGTCATTAACAACGCTTTTTACCGTTCTCTTTCTCTTCTAAAACCATCTTACTTTCTCAGAGTTTATCCTTTCACCAAATCAAACTCAACACGAATATTTTACTCAACAAAACAGAAAATGCAGAAAAATAGTTAAAATATGATGGTTCTCAGGGTCTCTGCATCAAATCAAACTCAAAGTCTTTAATCAAACCCAAAGTCTTATGGATGGGACTTTAGTGGCACTGCAGTACATCTGGGCACAATGAAAATGAACCACTACAGGGCCAGGGATTTAGCTAAGTGATTCCACCACCTGCCTTGCAAGCACAAGGACCCGAGTTCAATTCCCGGTACCAAAAAAAAAAAAAAAAAAAAGAAAAGAAAATGAACCACTACATAGACTAACTTCATCTTTGCATAGCCTCCTATGACTACCCACTTGAACGTAACTTTCTGAAAATGAAACAGTTTGAAAAACTAAAACCTTGGTGGACATGTCCTTTTCTACCATGAAATGGGAGACTCAGACATCTTTTCTGTTGGTAAGATGGCTGGTCCACAATATGTAAGTTGACAGAAGTTGAAACTAATCAACATTGGTCACAGTAACATACAATAATTTCCTCTGAATTTGTTTAATTTCATCCCCCTTGCCCCGCCTTCTGGTCCACCTTAACCATACACTCACCATCACAATTCACCTTTGACTGATTATTCCCCATGTGCTCAAACCAGCTGAATCAGAATTTCATTAAGAGCAACCCATTTTTCTTAATTGTACAGAAAAGTATTGTTCATTCTTTTCAACATTACTTAGAATGGGAATAAAAAGTGTTGGTTGATTATATGGTGACTACTCCTTCTAAAAACTCTTTTCCCAAAAGGAATGGAGCTAGATTAAAATATAGGCCATTTAGGACTGGGGATTTAGCTCAGTAGTTTTGCCACTTGCCTCACAAGCTAAAGGACCCAAGTTCGATCCCTGGTACCAAAACAATAAAACAAAAACAAACAAACAAACAAAAAATACAGGCCATATATTAAGTATTCAATCAGAAGAAGGAAATATTTCAGTTGCAGAGATTAAAATAGCTTCCATAATGGCTGTAAAATTTTGCCCTGTGCTTCCCGGGAGGCAAGGACAGAAACATGCTATTTATATAAGTTTTATTAACATAAAAAAGAAGAAAACCAGATTTTTCTGGCACTGCAATTTGGAAGGTTGCCTTATAGGGAATATTATACAGGTGGTATTGACATTAAAGTAGGCATTTTGATCAGCAATCTTTCTATTGTTAAAAAAAAAAGGAAATAGATCAATCTGCAAGCTTTGTATACCTACTTCCTTTGGGGCTACTGCTTCTAATCCATATTTTTCCCTCACCTTTATATTCAATGGTATCATTGTTTTTGTAAGTGTTATTATTATTGTCTTTAAGAAACTGTATTATTTTATGCCATCTTAAACTTTTTTAATCATGATGCAGGAACCTTTAGCAAGTTAACTATGAAGCACACCCATCTATCAGGTTTGGGATCTACTGCTTTGTGGCCCATCTTGCCACTCAGGTGAAATTCCTGGTGATTGCGGGCCTCTGTTTCTAAGTCTCATCCTAACAATATAATATCATTCTGAGCATTAGATTCAAAACCTTTTGAGCTTTAATGTGCAACGTGAATCATGTGAATCATGAAGATGCTGATAGGGTAGGCCTGGGGTTAGGTCTGAGATTCAATGTTTACAGTCTGGTGAGGGCACAGGGCTTTGAATGGCAAGAGTAGAGGGCCAGTGACTAGGGTAGCAATTTTTTTAGGGAACAAGTATTCTAAATTGACAAGTATACAAGCATGGAAAACCAAGTAAGCAGGTGGTAGGATTTAATTTTATTGAAAAAATTGTGTCACCTAACCATGCAATCTACACACAAGTGATCTGCTTCTTTGTGAATGCTCTTAGCTCTACGTGAAAAAGTCTGTGTATTTCAAATCATTTCACACATTTATATTAATTATTTGCAAGTTTTGTTTCTGGTCCACTGAGACAATAAGCATAGAGAGAGAAAGTACTACTGTATAATCATACATCTTGTTTCTCCCGTACTTTTTGCAACCAATAATGGTCATGAGTGTTACAAAAAATATGTGTATGGCTGTATAAGAATAGTTAGTCAACAACCAAAATACAGTGATAGTGACCTAGCCCTCATGAGTCACAGGTAGTATTCATTTTTAAAATTCATAACAACCTTAAGTATCAAAAAAGTTTAAGAAGAGTGATGAACAAAATTGGGAGTATACAGTTAAAGAAATATCAAAATTTAATTTCACTATAAATCTTGCCATGTTTCAAAAGTCTCTCATTAATTCATGAGTTTATTAAACACTTATTGAGAGCTTTATAACCTATAGTCTACTGTAGTTGACAAAATGAGGCTGACAAATAATTAAATTCTAGAAACAAAATACATAAACGAAAACATCGTGACAGTCTGGGTCCTCTGAGAAGGAGATACCAAGGAAAAGGCTGCAACCATCCATGTACCGTGGTGCAGTGTGAACATGGAGGGCAGGTGGGTAGAGGTGGGTAGAAGCTTCCTAGCCTGCTAATCAGGGCAGGCTCTGCTCACAGAGAGAAGTCCCCATGCCCAAGTCAGCTGTGCCAGGAAATCCAAGTTTCCCAGATCAGTCCTGACTAATTGTGCCCAAGCTCAGGCATATGGAAGGTATGACCCTGGCACAAGCTCAGAAACAGATTTTAAAGTGCAGCAGTTGAGGTGCTTGGTCAATCACCTGCCCTATTGTTAGAGCATGCAAGTTGATCCTTAGGCCCACCACAGGCACTTTCTAGATGTTAATACAATAGGAGGTAACTACAGACTTTTGATATAATCAGATGTTTGAGTAGATGTAAAGAATGTTCTAATTTGATAAAAAAGTGTGGTCAACATTACCATCATAAAACATATCTGACATTGTCAACATGTTTGATAAAATCACATGTGCCTCAATGCAAATAAAATAAACTAAATGTTATATGTATATTAAATGTTATCACAGTTCAGTCAAATTATATCATTTGAGAGTCATGAGCATGCCTTGTTTTGTGAACTAGGAATTGAGCTCAACTAGTGCTGAGGTACACCTTCAGCCCCCTTTTTACATTATTTTATTCTGAGATAGGTTCTTGCCCAGTTGCTCAGGCTGGCCTAAAACTTGCACTCTTCCTATCTCAGCCTCCCAGTAGCTGAGATTACAGGAGTGTACCACCACACCCAGATCCTGAACTTATTTTTTTGTTTGTTTGTTTGTTTGTTTTGGTTTTTTTGAAACAGGGTCTCATTATGTAGTTGAGACTGACCTGGAACTCACTATGTAGCTCAGGCTGGTCTCGAACTCACAGCAATCCT
Source organism: Fukomys damarensis (assembly GCF_012274545.1). Taxonomy (NCBI): domain Eukaryota; kingdom Metazoa; phylum Chordata; class Mammalia; order Rodentia; family Bathyergidae; genus Fukomys; species Fukomys damarensis. The sequence goes on along the minus strand of NW_022900914.1, from coordinate 35,891,800 downwards.
CCTGCCTCAGCCTCCAGATCGCTGGGATTATAGGCATGCGCCTCCACACCCAGCTTCCTGAATTTATTTTTATATAGGTCTAGAAAGAGGAAAGAAAAACAAGTCAAGTAAATACTTAAATCCAAATCTTAATTTTTTTACTTGATTTATTTCTTAAACTACAAAGTCAATTATCGTCCTTATTCTATCTCATAGAAGTATTTAATTCTTTGCATTTTCATATATTTAGTACGATCCAATATAAATTTTGTATGAATTTCTAAGTCTCAAAGCTAAAAGAATTTAAGATGCAGTTTATTTTTTGATTCCTTCTTTTTAGTATAAATAAATATTTATGTATTATTTTGTATACACATTTACCAGTATCATTAATATGAGCAAAAGTAAATTTTAAAATATATCACTTAGTACATATTTTAAATAAATGTGTACCACACTGATTATAAAATTAATTTGTTAACTAGTGTGTGGTAAAATTGACAGTTTTCTTTAATTCTTCTAAAACCCCTTTGTGTATGAGTCAATATTCTATTTTTTGGCAAAAAACAGATTATAATTCTACATTATTTCCCAGATCAGTATTAAATGCAGTGGGAGACATTTTAACTTCGATTTGTTATACCCATCAAATTTATAATCCATTTCATTTGGTTGCCTGCATTGCCATTCTGTGGCTAGCCATGAATCAGATTCCCCAGAGTACAGATGATTGCCCAGTTTGATGTTCAAAGAGTCCAGAGGAGAGCATTTTCAGGTCCCCTTGGATTGTCCATTCTCATGCCCAAGGAGGTACATGGCAGGTTAGGAGGTCACTGTCATACTTAAACTGTTTGATCCCTGCTGCTGCTTTCCCAAGATATAGAAATAAAAGATGCCTGTGGCTCTTCTATTATTCTGTTTTGTCTTATTTTAAATGTGATGGCCTAACCTTTCACACAAGCAGCAGGGAACTTTGAACTTTTCAGGATTCATTTAAAAATATTCAGCTCAGTATTTGTTAATGATATAAAGTTGCATCACCACAGAATTTACCCAGGACCTGGGAAATCTGAAATAATTTACAAGGCTAAAACAATCTTTGTGCTCTCAAATTTGAGAATAGTTTCAAGACAAAAAAAAAAAAATTCAACTTAAGATTTCGAGATATTTCGAGGAACTGCAGAAAGCTTATGTTGAAGACCAGTTCTTAGGAGAAGAGGTCAAACTCCAAAGTGAAGAGAAATCTGACAATTTTTTCTGTGACTATGTCATATCAAAATACTTGAGGTAAGGGAGACAGGACAGGGATTTGAAAGTATTACATCTCTACTATTAGTGAATATTTGCAACATTTCTACATGCATACATACATATATCTCATAACAGTCATATCACAATGTAGCCTTTTCCAACTTCTGTGTTCACAAGGATTAAATATTTCTGATAGTGGATTAAAGAGCTAAGAAATATATTAGCAAAAAGATTATGAAACCTTTCTATTCCGTTATACTGACTATAAAAAGAGCTTCTAAAATAATGATGGAGATAAGAAAAAGAAACAAAAATGGCAATATTTAGGGTAACAGCCACAAAATAAATTAGTTTCTTAGAAGACAGGTTCATTTGCAATTTGCATCACTATACTGTTATAACTCATATAAAAATATAAGAAAAACAAAAAACAAAAAGTTAAGTTGCAGAGATGCTAGACTACTAATCAATATGATTATCATGTAGTTTATTTTACTAAATTTCTTTGCTCCATCTCACCTAAAATTATAACATTGTAACTATGCATAAAAGAGTAAAATGCCATATTAATGAAAGGAGTCTTTAAATTACAACCATGCTTCATCATTCTAAAAATGATGCTTTGAAAATTTTGAAAATAAGGAACTCCTTTGGATTGTTTTAAAATGACATTGAATAATTAAGTGTAATAATAATGATAGTAGCCACAACAACTGCAACAAAACATTCTCTCTCTTCCGAAAAATCTTTCTAGCACTCTGATTATTTATATCTGCTGATATGGTAAATACATGGCACATCTGCTGTCCTTCCACTCTCCTGCCACCACAGCATCCATTGGTAGTCAATAAGGAGACGCTTGTAACCAGTCTCAGACTTATCTCAGAAGCCTCAATATAGAACCAGAAGCCTCAGTATAGGATCAGAAGCAGCCAGTGCCTATCAGTAGGATTTGGCAAGTGATTTGAAACCTATGTGCCGTTGTTGATTTAAAGCTTGTATTTTTTCAATACTCAACTTAGCATTTATTCATATATGTCTCAGTATTATTCTGCAATAGTGTGTGTGTGTGTGTGTGTGTGTGTGTGTGTGTGTGTGTGTGTGTAAGGAGACAGAAACAGAAGTCTCATGTGCATCATTATAAATTCTACTGGGGCACAGACTATGATTCTACTCCTTCAGCACATATATCCATGAGTAGCTAGCTCAGTGCTCCTCTCATGTTTGTTAATCAATAGGTATTTCTGGACTTTTTTTTTTTTTATAAGAACAGTTCAGGTATGCAAATGTAGCTCACTGGAAGACCACTTGCCTAATGTGAATGAGGCTCTGTGTTTGATCCCTACCATCTCAAAAAAAAATGGATGTATCATTAAGTTCCTTGCCAGATTTGTCCCTATGACCTTGTTTGATTACAACAATATATTGTGATCCAAATGAAATAAAACTTAGAGACTATGACACCAAAGGTAACTAGAAGAGTTGAGTGTACAGAAATATTGAGCCACAATCTTCCATTGCCAACACTAAAAACAAAAAGCTCTTGAAGTGTTTTCATAGCTTATTTGCATGAAAATTAGACCTAAACTAATTTCAAGAAGATTATTTTAGGGTCGGGGATTTAGCTCAGTGGTTTTGCTGCCTGCCTCCCAAGTGCAAGATCCAGATCCCTGGTACCAAAAAAAAAAAAAAAAAAAAAAAAAGAAATTTTTTTTT
>NW_022900914.1:35768694-35888738 GCF_012274545.1 Fukomys damarensis | reverse complement strand
AAAAAAAAAAAAAAAAAAAAAAAAAGGAAGCTTATTTTGAATCTTTATTTACCTTACTCAGTAAGAATATTCATACATTGCAATGCAGAACTATGAATATGTCCGATTATAGGGTGCTGCCCCAGACTCAGCCAGAGAGAGATACTGCATAACCTGTTATATGTACCATATTACCATTCTAAAAGCAAATTTCCTAATGCAGAAATACATCTTCCCCAGGGGTTTGGGGTAAGGGATTGCAGACTTGCATGTGTGTACTTCTTACAACTCACTCTCTGACCTATTGCACAAATGAGCTACATCACTTAGTCTGACTCAATAATTTTCAAAGAAGGGACATTGAAACACAGAACGCTAAACAAATCAACTTTCTTGCCATATCAGATCTTTGTAGTTATGGAGTGTTGAAATGATGGATTTGAGTCTTTGATCCCTTTTAGAGCCAGGTTTCCCAATTACATCTATGTTTCCCATTCTTTCTGCTATATTTCACTATATGAAAAGTCTCTGGGATTTTCACACTTGTAGGAGATTTCAGAATGAATCTACATTAAATTGGGGATTTCATCTGAGCCATAATATTTCTAAACATATATAGCAATGCACTGTACCACAGTAGATTTCCACCGTCACTGCTCCCAGGATGACCTGGCTTCACCAAAAATACAAATACATACACATGAAAGAAATGCAGTTTCCTGAATTGTTTTTAATGCCATAAATATTGAAGAAAACTTATCCACTCTTAATAAAACAGAAAAGAAGAAAAAGAATCAAAGATGTAATTTTCAATTTTTAAAAACCAGAAGTTGACAAAGGCACTTAACAGAGTCCCTTTAAAAGCTTGCAGCATTATTCACTCAGCCTTTGTCAAATGCTTTCCTTTTTGCATGAGTTTGCCACCTCCCAGCAATGCAGTTTATTGTCGCATGTGATGGGGAACAGACCTGTTTGTGCTGTCACAATGGCCAATAAAACCAAGCTGGGGACTCTTCATTTTAAATCTAAAATAAATAACTAGATTTCATTTAAACCTCCCTGTGTGAATCACGGCAATCTTCCCAAAGTCTTCAGTTTAGCTGCTTTTAATGCCCAGCTACTTAGGAATCATGAGTGTTGGCATGTTTAGTGACTCTGATCCTCCCATCAGTAAACTGATCTGGTGATAAAATGGAAAGGGCCTTGTACTATTTGCATTTTTACTCAGTTTAGTCACAGATCACAAAATAAATTAGTAAATTGAGCAACAAGGCTTCCCATTTGCAAAATGCCAATGTTCGAAGTAATCATCTATGCTTAAATTCACAAATCTCTGAAAATGTAATAATTTCCCTGTCAACTAATGAAAATAACAGTGAAATAGCATCCATTTGGAACCATCTCTACAGCAAAGGCCATGGACTGTATCTGTATTTGGCACTGTCAGAAATACAAGAAGTTAATGGGTTGTATAGGTGAATTTTCCTCATACCCTCCTTTCTTTAAGTATTTAGGACACAAGCTGAATTTGAGCTGAGGAAACTGAGAACCCAGCAGATTGTCTGTGATCAACTATACTCAAAGTTAAGTGAACAATGAAGTGATGCAATATTCAGGTCTCTCAAGTCAGGAGAGGATGTGACTTAGCTCCTCTGGCCAATGTGACAGCCCAAGCAATCACTACTCAAGACAAAAACTTCATTGCTTAGAGCTATCAACCTCAAGCCAAATGCTTCCTAAATATTAAATACAAAGTAGTATTGCTCTTCAATAGATGATGGAGTGACTCACAAGGACACCAACTTATAGCCTCAGGAGTACAAAAAGTGATCGAGGACTTTAGAAGAAAGACTCTATTATTGAAGATACGCAAGAATTTTTCTAACACAGGGCTCCAGGCAAAGTCTCATGTCATAGTGTCCTTCCCTGGTGAAGGAATTTATCCCAACAAGGGATAAAGATGAGTCTCCACACTGAGATTTTTACTAGCATCCAGGGAAACTCGAGTTTGTAAATCCTAAAACCAGAACCCAGCACTTCTAAAAGAGAAGGCTCTTGAGTGGAATCAATCCAGTCTTCTACGGTAAGAAACCCATGCCAACCCTTTGGACCACCTAACATGTAGTAATTATAAAATACAGTACCAAAAAGCACAAAAGCCCTAGGTTTGTCCCAAAGCTATGCAATATCTTTATCAACATCACTGTAGCATGAAATGTACAACTTTGAGACTTTGCAATAATTGTATCAGGTAACTAATTAAAGGTAATGGAAAAAGAGAAGTAAACAGAGAGTAGGTAGGAGGAAGAGCCAATATCTCAGCTATTTGACTTTGGAATGTTAAAGTTTTGCTATTTTAAATCAAATTACTGAATCCTAGAAGCAAGTCAACAGTGCACTTATCAAGTAAAATGCAAACACCTGGCCAAACAATATTTGTTTTTATTATGCTTAATTTCTATCAGTGGTTGTGAAATATCAAACATGCCATAGGGAATACAGTACATGATCTAATAAATATAATACAATGTCTACCATGAGCACAAATGAAACTAAAGATCTCATAGTCTTATTTGGTGACTACTCTGCTTTTAATAACCATAGATTTAAAATATAATCTACTGCCGATTTTAAAAAAATAAATACACTCAGAGATAAAAATAAATAAATAATATCTGCGATGTAACTCTACAACTGTATACCTGTCTAGTGAGATATTTTCTTTAGGTGTCAATAAAATAAAGATGAAAAACTGAGGTTATGTGGGTTTGAAACACATTGTTTCTGAAAATGTAACGTGGCAGGACATGACCTCTACCAAAGAATGCAAAGCAGAACAAGCGAAAACAAAAAATTGCCATCTGAATCATCATAACACATTCTTTCCTGATGCTAACCTCATTTCTTCACTGTGCTATTCCTCAGTAATGGTGGTCATCTCAGTACTGTTAATCCTTTTAGCAAGTACTAATAATTATGCATTAGTACAAATAACGTTAAAGCCTTTTTTCAAATAATTACATATATAATGGATGTGTCTTTTTAAAGTTGTTTACAGCTAATTAACCAATGAATAATTGTTTTCTCCTCCTGAACAGAAAAAGCTTATCTTAGAGTCACAGTTAAAAATGCTTTTTTCCAGTTTTACAGATGTTGTTAGCAATTAAAACTGTTAAAACACTATTAAAAAGAAATTCTTGTATTAAAGGGCTTACTCATCACAGTTGTTGCAGTTTCTCAACTACGACATCTTTCAAAAATTATTTCCAGTTTGAAAGGGCACTAGTGGCCCAGAACCCAACAGACCCCTCTCTAAATAGTTCAGATCCTTTAGTATCGCAACACAGTTTGCTTGTTACTATATGACTAGTTTAATTGTGGGCTGTAATAAAGGTCATAATTAATATCCCAACACAGACACTAACAAACAATTTTAAATTGCCAGCATAATCAAATGATGCAAACATCTATGAGCTACAAAAGTTCATTGCCGCAACTGACAATTTCTTAATTGTATTCAGTCATTCATGGAAATTTTATTAACATCGAACTGATGTATCCTGCCCTTACTCTGTCACAACACCAGGGATCTAATTTCATTATTTTCCACAAGATTTGCTTGACTACTGCCATGATTCTAATATTGCTTTAGTCCAGATGTTTATGCTATTTAAATTAGGAAGAAAAGGCTTTTGGGTAAACACAATTAAAGAAGTTTTTTTTCAAATTTAGTTTAACAAACTTCTTTTAATTAATGCATATAGCTGCAATGTTGGGGCTTTTTCACGGGCTTTATGTGCATTTCCTACTGTGTGCAGTATACACTGACTATATAGCTACAGCTAAATAAAGCTACCTTTTAATTTTTCACTTACATCTAAGTGCTCATTAAATTGAAAAATAAGAGCATATGACTGCACTTTAATAAATGTCATGTGTGTGCATGTGTAAGCGTGTAACCTTCCTTCATGCACACACAGCCATCACAAATACATAGGCTTGCCTATATAAAAGACTATAGAATACATCACCTCCAAAACACATATTTGTGAAATAATCCAAAAAAAGCACATTTAACAGCCCTCAAAGGTCTCTAAAATTGAATGATGTTTTCTGTGTATTGAGAAGCACTAGAAAAAAACAACCAACCAACAAAAAGAAACTCTGATGATAGAATACCTGAACAGTTTTGTTTACATGGGGAAGCTACTGAAACTCATGCCCTTCATATAGGAGCTGAGTTTTAATACATAAAGATCTTTGTTTTCTTAGGCAATCATTTCATCCATTGGCTTTCTCATTTGATTGTAATAACTCAAAAGTACTGGCATGTTATTTTATTTAATAGTGGAGAGCCAATAAAATAACACTTTTGGTCAAACTGCCAATGTACAATAACTGGATATTGTTGCACATAACTTCTTGAGGTAATATTATTTATAAAACTTTGGGTAAATTACTAAAATATATCAAAGGAATCCAATCTCCTATCTAATAATGTATGTAGGTGTTACATACATTAGGAAAATCTTAGCCCAGTCATATTTTTTAAACTAAAAATTAGTACCAAATTTAGAACATCTGAAGAAACCATAGAGTATTCATACAAAACAGAAACTCAGTGATACTTTTAAATCATTTGTAAGAATGTCAGTGACAAGAATTTCAGGCTTAACTTTTTTTAGTATCTTATTTCAATTCTAATATCAACACAATTATTAATTTCAACTGATTGAAAAAACTGCCCCAAATAGATCTGAGCAAAAACAATAAAATTTCCTATAAGATATAGTTTTAAATGTTTCAATATTTCACAATCACAGAGATATTTACCAACAACTGCAATATCTGCTATGATTCTGAAACCATGCCTACTTCCATTTATCTGGAAATGCTTAGAATTTTCTTAACCCATAAAATTTTTTGCAACCAAGACTTTGGAAGAGTCCTATCACTTTATTAATAGGTTGCTCTTACTACCATTATTCCCCTGTGACTGCACTGATCAGGAGCAGCTATTTTCATTGACCTCATATTACCTGGAGAAACCACCTACTAAAACACTCATTGTGTAAAACACTTCTCTTTATTTTTTGTTTGCATTAAGTTTATTGGTACATTTTAGGTATATAATACAGTTAACACTCATCATTGGGATCTTGTACTTTACATGATGTATCCTGGTTCTTATTTTTCCCCATTCCCCTGCTCTCCCTTCAACCCCTCCACCCTTCCTTGTTTACAAAGACTTTGTTCAATTTTTTCCTTTGCCTGCATTTTTTTTCTTTTCCCTTCTTTCCTTTCCTCTATTCCTCCCACTTCCCCTACTCCTTGAGACCTTTTCTTCCTATTTCACATGATCAGTTATACCATATGAACCTTATTTGCACTTTTAGTTTATTTTAACAACTTTGTAGCAAAATGAATCTGGCCTCTTTCCTGTCTCTGTAGAATTCAGGTGGCAGGGAAAGATTACATATGAGACCATGCTTAGAGTTTCTTTCTTGGCATTGATTATTTATTTTACTATTATCAAGAAGAGAAGAACACTAGTAAAGTATCTGGTTATTTTCATTCCTACAAAATAATTATAGCAGCAAGGAAGGAAGGGAAGGGGGAGTGGGGAGAGAGAGATTGCTGTCTCTAATGTTTTTAAGTTATATTGTTTTAAAACTACGAGGTTTTTGTGTGGTATATGTATATACGAGACTGTGAGATCAAGAGAGAAAAATAGCTCATGACAGGCATAACTCATCTGGAGTACTGAGAAAATTTGCCCAGGGTGGGTTCTATACCTTTAAAATTTAGCTCATTTCCCTCATGAGCTCTCTATTTTAGAAAGCTTCATTTGGCAAAGTTTCCAAGTATACCGTGTCAATTTTATAAAAACTAAAAATATTGTTGAAAAAATATTATCCCAAGAACATACGTAAAATTATAAATATTCAGCACATCAAGCTTTTGATATACTTTAGTGCACATGAACTGAGTAGCTGTCAAAATTACAACAGGCAACTCAAGTAATTATGCAGATTTATGCAAAACATTAACAAGAAGAATTAAATGCACAAATGAGGTGGCTACACTTGAATTGTTAAGATTATGAATAATTACCATGAATCTTTTTGCTCTTAATATAACTTGTTTTTGATAAACAAAGCCTTAATTATCAGAATACTTTTGAGAATTTTGGTGACCTTCATTAATCTTACAAAACAAGTCTCTTGTGTTCTGCATTGTAAAAGGCACATGCTCAGAATAAGTACACGAAACCTTGGAAAAAGCATATGTTAATGGCTACTACAAACTGGTGAAGGATACCTCTGGTTTCAGGTACACAGCATTCTGTACACGTAAACAAAATAACACTGAGGACTATAAGGTACGTTCAGCTGAAAAGAAAAACAAAAAGGATTTGTTACAAAGCTGTGGAGAGAGACAAGGAATAGGAGAAACTCTGAAAAAGTATTTCAAGTTTGTATAATATTGGGTTAATTTTGAAACAGAAGGAAAATAGCAACCTATTAATTCTTCCTTTCTGAGATGCAATGAGTTCAATAAATAATTTCTAAAATAGCAAAGTACTGAAAACATTCAGTCATAACTCTTTTACATGTATCTTTCAGCCACCAGTTTTCCTTAGGCAAATACCTCTCCAAAAGATTATAGAAATTGTACCCGTCGCCTTGATTACTAGGCACAATTTTCTGAATGTGTTCTTCACATTCACTCAACTCCACTGGTAATTTTTATGCTGCCCTCCTTCTCTCAGATAAGCAGTGGGACCTCTTCATGTCCCCTCAGTTAATTTCAGAATTAATTTGCAACGCTGTCATCAACACTGTAACAATTCACTGATCAACAGTTGCAATTCTTCATAACACTGTCAAACTCCCAGCTGCCACAGTGGCAAGCTGCACTGCCCCGGCTCCAGACACACTGCTTGGGGACTGGAGGAAGAAAAGGACTTTGGAAGCATCTAGGCTTTAAAGCTACTCACAATATCTCTTCCCTGGAGAGCAAGCTGTCAGATCAACAGCACTTTTGTCATTAAAACACACACACACACACACACACACACACACACACACACACACAGGAGAGAGAGATTGAGAAAGAGAGAGAGAGGGAGAGAGAGAGAGATTTGAATTTGTTTGGGTAAATGTCAAATACCTTTTATGCATAAAAATTAACTTAAAGAGGTCATACTCTGACAGGGTACAAGCTTGCACTTTAAGAATGGTTGTATCTTTATATATCATTACATGCCAAAATAGACCAGGACAGGAAGGTCTAAATATCCCAGGGAAAGTACAGATTGTGCAATGACTCAGAGGAACAGACAGTAAATACTGCTAAACTATGCTCAGACGAGTTAATAATTCTCAAGCATATTTCTGAAGACCATCCTGGCTAAAACACATTACCAGCACATTGCCAAGTCCCTGCCTGCTGTCCCAGAAACTTTAAGATTTAAAGAGAGTAACTTATTTAAAATGATTTTTTCCCCTAGGATTGCATCCAAGTCAACAGAAAAGTAGCCGCCTGGGACAATCTGCTCCCATGTCTGTCCCTCATCTCATCACATGTGTGACTGCGCTATTGGAAGTCACAATGGTAGCCCAACACTGCAGAAACACAAGAGAGGCTGACCAAGAAAAGAAAAGGAAGGAAAATCCTTTCACACTAAGAACAAAGAGACATTAGTCTTTTTTTTTTAAACTAGGAGAAATATGTTTAAGAATTTGGCCTAGATCAATTAAGTCATAACAAGATCATTTCCTCATTCATGAAAATACAAATAGTAAAAGTTAATGTTGGTGGCTACAGCAGGAAAAGTTTTCTTTCTACTCACTGATAATGCGTCAGTGGTCTTTCTTATCAGCTCTCACTATTTGCAGCAGAGGATATTCAGTGATTTTCTTCTCTCTTCCTACCTCACAACCCCATTATATATATATACACACATATGCATGCACACACACACACACACACACACACACACACACACACCTTTCTGATTTTTGGCTAGGTATTCACTAGCGTTAATGAGGTGAAAATACAAGTATAATTCAATAATATCATGGCCATGATTTCCGTTCATTATCTATGATAGGTAAATGTAGCGGCCCCAGGTGGTGCTTAATAAAACAGAAAAAAATATAGGAAGTATATTTAGACTTCCAGTTGTAAAACCTACACACATGCTCATAGGACAGAGCCTTTGGATGATCTGAAACCAAAATTCATTTTAATTTTGTTTTTATATCTATAATATAAAAATACACAGCCTTCTACCCAGTGTCACAGATGGCTTTATTTTTTTAAATTACAACTTATTATCTAAAGATAAAGAAATTCCCTGAAATATATGGTACATAATCAAACAGCATAGGGAAAAGAACTACTTCAACATTTGAATTATTTCAGGAGAAAAACATAAAAAGAAACATAAGGATCTGTCAGTGGACTATAGCTGTTGAGGAAGAAGCCTAAAAATCATTAGAGATCCTGTTTTCTTTGCAGTAACTCACAAACTACTCCATTCCTCTTTTAAAATTTGTTTCACTATTACATGTTTTGCAGCACCTGATGTTTGCATTCCTTGTGGGAAGTTGGTACATGTATATAAGATTTTTTTAATTCCTTTTCTTAAATCTTTTCTCCTCCTTTTCCTCTATTTCTTGATCTGCTTCCTATTTTAGAAAGAACCGTCTCCCTACTTATTATCTATCTTAAATGATGTTTTTTTTTCTTTCTCCTTTGTTAGTGACCTTGTCTGAAAATCTCTTACAATAGATTCAGCCCAGATAATTGGGAGGGACGTTTTAGCTTCTTGTTTTCATGTGAAATTTCAACTGGACCCTTAAAAGATGAATAGAGAATAGATGTCCAAGACAAACTGTATTCATCTGTGGTGCCTAAATATGAAGGATATTTCCACAAAATTGTGCTCGAGAATGGAGGTAACAGTCTCAGAAGTCCACACTTATACAACATATTAGTTGTTGCTGTTTTGTGGTATTCCTGAACATCCTATATTTTTTCATGGCCTATCATGGAGAAATTCAGGAAAAGGGATAAAGATATACTTAATCTTGATGAAGGTAATGATGGTGTTCATCAGATTCTTTTTTCTTCAGAATATTAACTTGGTTTCCTTACAGCAAGCAAGCTTTGTGGCTAGATCTAAAGAATGAAAGTGTGCTAACACAATATGTGTCTTCTGAATTCTTTAGTTCGTCTTTCCTTGACTAATGGACAGAGACCTGTTCTGTACCTGGAGCAACAGGATGGAGCCTTGGTCAGACTCCGTTGCTAAATCACAGGCTTTCCTTGGATAATCATTCAGCTCTATAATGGACTTTGCATGGAGAGAAAAATGCAGTTTGATTTAATAAAAACCAATGAAATTTGGGGGTGTTTGTTGCTGCAGCATACCTTAGCCTATATACTGACCTTAGTATTTCTTGTTTTAAACAAATGCCATGATTATATGTTGTATAATAATATAATTTCGTGAAATGTTGGAGGGTTTTGGGATGTGGGAGGAGGGTGTAACAGTTATTAACCCGTTAAGTTGTAAACATTTGAAATGTACAAATTCAAATGCAACACTGGAAAAATTACTTTTTAGAGGCCCCAGTTTGGGCTTCTTTTTTCTTTCTCTTTTTTTCTTCCTTCTGTTTCTTTTCTTTCCTTTTTTAAAAAAATAATTTTTATATAAAAGTCCTGATCTTTCCTCTACTCCTGAGACACTCTGCCACTAACCAAATAACTTACAAGTATAAGAAAAAGATGCACTAAAAAAGCAATGACTAAATCACTGGTCTGGATGTCACAAATCACACCTACTTTCAACTCTGAGTAAAGGTTTTTGGTCTCTTTGGCTTCGGATTCTTTACGTATATACTGAAGAAAAGTGCTATTTGTCTCTGTATCATCAGAACCAGTGTGGTCAAAGATTCATAGATTTAGAAAAGAATGTTTCTAGGCAGGTTCTAAACCCTTGGACCCATCATAAAGAAAACAGCTGTCAATTCCATGAACAAGACCATAGAAACTTATGAACTCATGACTGTTAATTTGGGTGGCGGGGAGTAACCAGGGATCGAACTTGGGACCTTGTGCTTGCAAGGCAGGCAGCAGAACCACTGAGCCAGATCCCTGGCTCATGACTTTTAATCTTGATTGTCAATTTAATTGGCTTGAGAGATGCTTAGAAGATTAGTACATCTGGTTATAGATGTGTCTAGGTGATCATGGGAAATAACCAAGGGGTCTATATCTGGCACCTGGCCCCTTCCTCTTGGACTCTTGCCCTGCTCTTGCTTCCTTAATGCTATGAAGCAGGCTGCTCTCTTCCACCATGCCCTTCCATCATGCTTGTGCTTTGTGCCAATCAATCCCCGACTAAAAGATTGAGCCAAAATAAATCTTTTCTTTAAGTTTTACATGTTAGATACTTTGTCTCACAAATGGAAAGCTGACCTTTACACAGGTCATAATTCACTAGCTCAGAGTTCAACACTTAAATCACAGCAAGGATCCAGCACAGGTTTCAGCAGATACATTTTGAGACCAGAAACAAAACTGGGTAAAATTCAGAGCCAAAGATGAACTGCTCACCAAATATGCTCCCATGCTGTTGCCATATAATAATTTCGAAAGGTTTTTGGAAGTAAAGCACTAAGGGATTCTATTTCCTAAACTCTCTGCGTGACTTATGTTTTGAGCGGTGAGACTATGTAACTATGTTTTGACCAATGAGAAGTTAACAGAGAAAGTCCTTGAATGAGTTGATAGATACTTGGGAGATTGTTTTGCTTCCTCCGTTTTTTTGTTTGTTTGTTTGTTTGTTTTTTGTTTTTTGTTTTTTCTTCTTCTTTTCTGCCTATTGATGGAGATGCAGTTACCATCTTGTTACTCATGCTGAAGATGGTGGAACATACATTTAACTGCCTTGGCCTACACTGTTACAAGGCTTCCTTCACGAGAAAAGAAAAGGAAGGCTTCTAACTCATCAGGATACTTACTTGCCTATCTCACACTCAACAGAAAAAGACCCCTAACTGGTGAACAGGGACCATAGGCAGGCTCTGGGCATAGTATTGTAAGAGTTAAGATGACTGCCTGAAGTACCCACACCCTCTTGCAGAAGAATTTCTGACAAAAATCTCTGCTCTGGGCATGGCTTTGGACACTCAGGAGACAATACTACACAAGAGCATGATTTTTGGGTTGGATGTCAACTCTGGCATGTACTATTTATAGTCATGGCAAGTTAAAGAACTCTGAGCTGCAAAGTGTAAGAGTCCTCCTTTATAAATGAGAAATAATGTTCCCCCTTCATTCTTTTATTCTAAGAATTAAATGAAATAGCACATTGCCATGCACATAGTAAGCCTCAAAAAATTCTCAAAACTCTACCCTCTAAATGAAATTCCAGTCATTCCGTTGGATTTACAAGTTTATTTTCAATTTCTTCTAGGTTCACAGATGTGTTTTGTCTCATAATCAAATTTAAAAGTCAATAGGGAAGAGGAGTCATGTGCAATAAGCACCTTAATACTTATTATCTAGGCTCCTGGTCCACCTAGTGCAGTAAGCAGAGCACAGCCTGGGCTAAGTCTTCACATTAGTATTAATGAACAGATACACTCCTGATATGGAAGGAATTATACTCATCTTAATGAAAAAGAGTCATCTTTCCCTTGAGAATTCAGGGTCTCAAAATTCACAACCCAGGTTATTAGAGAATCCAAAATAATCATTATCTTTATCTCCAACATTACGTAAATACAAATATAATTTACATTTATGTAAATTTTATGTAACTTACCTATAATATAAACATATATAAATTATGAATGATTTAATCAAAATATAATATAGAAATAAATATACATACAAATATTTTTTCTTTTCTTTATTCTTGGATACTGAAGATTATACCCAGAGCCTTATACATGCTAGCTAGACAAGTGCTCTTTCACTGAACTTCACTCTAGTGTTCCACATGGATGTTTTGACATTTCTGTATGATATTCTACCACATTTAGTCATGTTTAAAGTAAAGAAAACACCACTTTTTTATACGTTTGATATTACAAACACCAAGTAAAAGCCCTATTTATCTCCTACCTAAGAACCTCTTCAAGTCCTGCTTCTGTGATAATGCTGTGACAAACCACAGTAACCTGCGTCCGTCGTGCATAGTCAGAATGTCATAGTTCTGGAAATTACAGTCGACTGTACAAAACCGGTGTGCAATAAATAAGTTTTGGAAGAATGAACGTATAAATACAATAACCATTTAATTATCTTTCCGTTTTCTATCTGTCCTCAACACCACCGCTGGGATGATCACGTTGTTTAAGCTCTATTAGAGTTTTCTGTCTGTCCATTGAAATGGGCCCAATTTTTTTTTATAGCCCAAGAAAAATTATTTTAAGAAAAGTTAACTCAAAAGCTTAATTCATAAAACAGATAAATGAGACACTATCCTGGTAGAAATGAGGGGCATAAGCTCAGGACACTACAGCTTCACTTTCTTGTGTCCAGAGCCCCCAATCCATTGTCCCTAACGGATTTCAGACAACACAATAGAAATATCATTGTCCTAAACACTCAACTTCAAATTCTTGCTTTTTAACACTTATCTCCAACCTTTGTCTCCAAATAAACTCACAAAAGCTCAGTCATGTGAAATTGCCCACATTCTACATTGCTCACCTCTTTGGCTTGTTTTGTTCTATGAGAATCCTAGGCTCCGTCTTGCCGCCTGGTGAAAGGCAATCCATGATTAAAACTTCTGCCCTTCTCTATGAAGAGTTCTTTGAGGATTACAAACCATACTGGTCTTCTTTTCCCTTGGCTTCCCTTTATGAGTATATGTCTCTCAGCTTTTATCATACAGTATTATAATTGCATGTATTCTCCCATGTCCACCATCCTCAATGGACTATTATTCCTCAAGGACATGTCCTTTGTCTTACACATCTTGTGTTCCTAGTGCATACTAAAGAGTCTAGTATATAGCAGCTGCTCAATAAATCATTGTTAAGTGCCTAAACAGATAGATATATTATCACACTGATTAATTCTGTTCGCTTGTTTTGTTACTTTGCTTTTTCTTCAGAGGCACATTTTGAAGACAAGACCAAATTATATTTTTCTTACTTTTACTTTACCGCAGTGCTAGAGATGTAGATATGTTAATAAAATTATCTTTAAATAAATTTGAAGGAGTTGGCATTCTGTCAACAAATACTTATAAAGTGTTCAGCACATGGCAAGTTGTACTAACATCAAACATGGAAATAAAACATTTGCATTTTATTCCAGAAACAAGACAAATGTATTTTTGGTAGCAAGGAACCAATTTGGAAAATAAATATGGCATTTAAGTGTCACAAAAATTCAAAGACTTACTGGGTTTTGGACATTGTATATTTCTAAACTATGTTATTTCAGAGTTCAAGATGACAAAATAAGAAAGAGCTAAGCATAGTCATATGGGTACTGCTGGCTTTAGAAAACATAGTTTTAAAAGTCTTACATGGAAAGATAAGCAAGAGCCCAGGCTAGAGACTTATCAAAGCAAAAACCACTCAAGATAAGAGGGATACTTTCAGACATGAAATTCTGACAGTACAGAAGGAAGAAGTGTCTAAACAGATCACGTGGCAGCCCAGGGAGCAACCTGATAACTGCAGATTCTAGGAGGGTACATATAATAAATTACAGGGGGCTGACTCACACCAGTAGGGAAGACAGTATCCTGGCAGGGCGGGGTGGTATAATTTCAGTAGAAATCCCCAAACGAGTGAAGACTTGAGTGAAATCCCGATAACACAAAGTCTTCTAAAGCTATATCTATAGCAAGAGAAAGACAAAAATACGAAAAGTCTACTTGGGGCAGAAGGTATAAAGTAAATAATGACAGAGAAAGTGAAGCCTTTCAAGTATTTTCTGCTTTCTGTCAAAGAGAGTGATTGTCTCATATAAAAGGTTAAGCACCTCAAGGAGGATGTGAAGTCCAAGGTAGGTGGATGGAACGATGCACGACAGGAGGGTTAGGAGCCCCCAGAAGTTGTCAATAACTATATGACTCTTAGGAGTCACTTTGTACAGGCTAGGCCAACACATTGCTGCAAAAGGTTAAATCAAGTAAGATTCAATTTAATAGGTAAAACTGACTAAAATCTCCAAAAAAAATTACAAAAAGTAAAATATTGGGAATATATGGCCTAGAAGCGGTAGCTTGACTGAAAAGCATTTAGAAGTCTTAGCTGTAAGCACTATATGCATCAAAAAATTATGATATGGCTGCCAAAAATATTAATTCAGTCTTAAGCAGTATGGATAGCAGTAAAATTCTAATAATAAAGATTATGGTCCTGTTCTACTATTAAAAGCATGACCTACAATATTTAGCTCTATTCTGAGTGCTACATTTAAGATGATACATCACTCACTGAAATACATTTTTAAAAGAGCCATCAAATAATGGGGAAACTCAAAAATCATATGCTGTGGATAATGACTAAAGGAATAGATGGTCCTTTGTCTGCAAAAGAGAAACTTGGAAAGGTTATTGCGCTGCCTTCAAGTATCTGAAGATTCTCAGATCATATTTTTATTGAACATATCTTAGGTAGATCTAGATTCTATGTATAAAGGTTAGAAGGAAACAAACAGTCCTTGATTTGACAGAGCAATTCCCAAGTGTTTTGATCTCAGGACCCATTTATACTCAACAAATACTAAGGACCCCTGTGAGCTTTCACTTATATATGCTATATCTATTTACTATATTTGAAATGAAAACTAAAAATTTAAAAATATTATTCATTTGAAATAATAGTAAATCCACTGCATGTATCTACAAATGACACTTTAATGAAAATAACTATTTTCCAAATTGAAAAAAAAGGAAAAATGGTATTGTTTAAAACCAGCTGTATTTAGTATCTGCCTTACTATTCAGTTTCTTAACATGTCACATGTCATGTATATTCTAGAATATGCCACTGTACTTTTGTGGAAAGATAAGAATGGAAAAGACAAATAGTGTGAAAAACTATAATGATACATAGGACAGAAAGGGCTAAAGGTGTAGGGAAAGTGGGAAGGGTAGGGGAAAGGTAATAAGGGGAAAGAAAAAAAGCATGATAAAATGAAAAAAATGGAAATAAAGTATTTGTAAATAGGGAACGGAGAAGGGGTGAAGGGAGGGCAGGGATAAGGGGAAAAAATGAGAACCAAGACCTGTCAGGTAGAGGTACAAGATCCCAATGATGAATGTAACTGTACTGTATACCTAAAATGTACCAATAAACTCAATGAGAAAAAAAAAAAAAAGACAAATAATGTCTGTATTATTGTGAAAACAGTTGTGACCATAGCGGCCCCTTGAAGGGTTTCAGGAACACACAAGTTCCCTCCATGATACCTGGAGAACTGCTGGCCTCACATAGGGAGAAATCGTTAATAATGAGAATTATACAAACTTGAGGTGGATCAACTCATGAAACAAGCTCTGGGTCCCTCACACTACTGAAGAAAAGTCTGAGTTGCCTATCTTGTCAAAATTTTTTCTAAGAAGGGAGTACACTAAACGAACCATTTAAAATGTCCTGCCGCCATTTATGGCATTGTTAGAAATCACTTTTACACAGATATTTCTTTCTAAAGAACTTACCATTTAAAAAATATTCATACTACTCAGGCATAAAGAATGAGAAATTAGAGTCATTCATAGGAAAATGGATACATATTGATGATATACTTCTAAGTGAAATAAATAAGTCACACGTGTAAATACCGAATAGTTTCTCTGGTGTGAAAACTATAATGGTACATAAGATCCTAATGGTATAATTGACAACGTGAAATAGGAAGAAAAGGGCTAAAGGTGTAGGGGAAGTGGGAAGGGTAGGGGAAAGGTAATAAGGGAAAAAAAACATGAGAAAATGAAAAAATGGAAATAAAGTGTTTGTAAATAGGGAAGGGAGGAGGGGGTGAAGGGAGGGCAGGGGTATGGGGGAAAAATGAGAACCATGTAAAGGTACAAGATCTCAGTGATGAATGTAACTGTACTATATACCTAAAATGTACCAATAAACTCAATGAGAAAGAAAATTTTTAAAAATTCATGTATACCAACCAAGTAAGTATAGTGCCATCAGAGTTACTGGGGAACAAAGGGGTACAGTTCAATCTTTCACATACCACAGAATTTGGCATGTAACATTTTTGAGAAGCCATTTAACCTCAGAGGCTTGAAATGTTTGGTGATAACAATCTAGTCAAGGAAACACATACTTCCATTCTCTACATACTACAGATTCTTTCACTTGCCTAGAAACCTGCTGCTCTTCTACCATTTAGAAGGCTTACTTACCTTACACTACAGGACTTCAAATATTTGAAGGCAGTGCTTTTATGTTTAGGCAGCTTCTTTTTCAGCTTTAGTTGAGTTTATTGGTACATTTTAGGGATACAGTATAGTTACATTTATCGTTGGGATCTTGTACCTCTACATGACAGGTCTTGATTCTCATTTTTTTCCCCTTGTCCTTGCCCTCCCTTCACCCCCTCCTCCCCTCCCCATCTACAACCACTTTATTTCCATCTTTTCATTATCTCACATTTTTTTCTTTTCCCTTTTTACCCTTCCCCTACCCGTCCCACCTTCCCTACACCTTTCACAAAATACATAATGATCGTGTTGATAGTTTAAGCTGTAATCTTGTAACAGTGGACCAAATACTATGTCATAAAAAGCACTTTTGGTGAAAAAGTAAAATATTAGCAGGAAGTGGTGGAATATTTCCCCCAAAAAAGTTATTTGTTCTTTTTTCTTTTAGTAATTCCTTTAAAATACTGTTGTGTTTTTAAAGGAACTCCATCAATCACCTAGATCCCTCTGTACATGAACAATTAATTTAGTCTGAAGTTGACTTGGGGAGGTATTTGTTAATCTATATCAAAATGGAATTTTTGGTCTGATTTATAGAAGATTAAGCAAGATAAAATAAAAAGTGATGTTGTGTTTTGTGAAGATACATTATATGAAATCTGATCCACATTACTGAACTGATTATTAATGAAAGAAATACGCATTACTTATAACGGGGAGACTATTTGTATTTAAATTGTTCCGTCAGTGTTGTTTTCATCTGCATGAAAACAACACTGAGAGTCCACCTCACCCCACAAAGAATGGCTGCTATCAAGAAATCACACAATAACAAATGTTGGTGGGGTTGTGGGGAGAAAGGAACCCTCCTCCATTGTTGGTGGGAGTGCAGACTAGTGCAACCACTATGGAAATCAATATGGAGATACCTCAAAGAGCTTGGACTGGAGGTGCCATTTGACCCAGCCATCCCTCTGTTGGGTATCTTTCCAAGAGAACTAAAAGAATCATATCACAGAGAAGTATGCGCACCCATGTTTATAGCGGCACAGCTTGTAATAGCTAAATCTTGGAAACAACCTATTTGCCCATCCGTTGGAAACTGGATAAAGAAGTTGTGGTTTTTCTATAAAATGGAATATTACTCAGCCATAAAGAGCGAGAGAATAGATTCATTCATAGGAAAATGGATACATATTGAAGATATACTCCTAAGTGAAATAAATAAGTCCCACATGTGTAAATACCAAATAGTTTCCCTGGTGTGAATATTCTGCAACAATGCATAAGATTCTAATAAGATTACTGACATTTAGAAATGGGAGGAAAGGAGCTAAAGGTGTAGGGAAGGTGTGATACGTAGGGGAAGAACAAAAAGGGAAAAGATAAAAATGTGAGAGAATGAAAAGATGAAAATAAAGTGTTTGTAGATGGGGAGGGGAGGAGGGGGTGAAGGGAGGGCAGAGGTAAGGTGAAAAAATGAGAATCAAGACTTGCCATGTAAAGGTACATGATCCCAACAATGAATGTAACTGTACTGTATCCCTAAATGTACCAATAAACTCAATAAAAAAAAAAATTGTTCCGTCAGTTACAAATGAGCTCCTCACCCACACCCCCAACCAATAATAAGAGAACACACTGATTAACAGCAGCCAGGGTGCTCAGAAAACATGCATCGTGGCAGAACCATGCTAATCAGCATTCACTTTCATGGTCTCTCGATTCTCACACTATTAAATCTGGAAGGGAAATAAGGGAAAAGAAAAAAATATGAGAAAATGAAAAAATGGAAATAAAGTGTTTGTAAATGGGGAGGGGAGGAGGGGGCGAAGGGAGGGCAGGGACAAGGGGAAAAAATGAGAACCAAGACCTGTCATGTAAAGGTACAAGATCCCAATAATGAATGTAACTGTACTGTGTACCTAAAATGTACCAATAAACTCAATTAAAAAAAAAATCTGGCTCTACATCTCCTCTCAAAAACACAAGAGGAAAAGGTGAGTGATCAGTCCCCCTGACTAGCTCATTCCTCAACTGCATCTCAATTACTGGCTGCTCTCTAGTTCACCAAACTATCTTCTAACAAACACCTCATGTTTCTCTCGAGACTCAGATATAGCAACTGAATTTGTGGTACCACTTGGCCTTAGTCTTTCAGAATAGGAAATGCTTACTTTTTTCCAAACTTGAGAAGGTGCTTATATCATCTCAAGTTTTGGAATCATGAAGAATGAGAAAGAAAATTACTTTTTTTTTCTTTTTTTGTTGTTTTTGTTTTCTATCAGCACTAAGGGCAAAATGAAGTACAGACTACTGCTTTGATCTAAACTTAGAACAGTTTCTACTGAAGACTAAGTGAACTGAACTCTTCCAGGTATTGCTGAAAATAATACCTCTTTTTCTGCTCATAAGTCACCAACATCCTATTGTTTGTGGTTTGTGTCCCTAATCTTCCCATTGTCAACTATTTCACTTACTATAAAAGTCTCCCCACACTATCTTTTTAAAGTAAAATTTACATGTGATTAAATACATATATCTTAAAAGTATGCTTTGATTTGTTATGATACATGCATATTCCATTTATCCATGTAAAAAGACCACCCCAATCAAGCTATAGATACTTGCTATTGGCTAGGATTGTTATTTATGTTCCCCACAACTCAGTCACCATTTCCCATAGTTTTGCCTGTTCTTCAACTTCATATATTATAACCATATGTTATCTTGTCAGGCCTCTTTCATTTACAGTGTTTTTGAGTATCGTCCATGTTGTTGCACATACAAGAATTTCCTTCTTTTATATTATTGGTTAATATTTCACTTTATGAATATACCCAAATTATCTATTCTATCCAGTTTGGGGCTATAACAAAGCTGCTATAAACACTCCTATATAGATCATTTATTGTGGATTTATATTTCCCTTTTCTTGAGTTAGTTTCTGGGAATGGCATTGCTGGGCACAGGAAAGTTATATGTTCACATTTACATATAATTCCCAATAGTTTGTATGAGAATTTCAGTAGTTCCACATCTTCATCAATATTTGGTGATGGAAACTGCTTCCTCTTTCCTTTTCTTAGGGCTGCTTTTAATTAAATCAAGTTTATTACAAGTTTAATCATCATGCTTATTTTTAAAAATCTTTTGACATCCCACTAGTTTTCCAATGTGAGTTTTATAGCCTCACCACAAATATAGTTTTACATGTTGTACATCCTACCAGTACCTAATGTTCCCATCACACACACTTAACATGCTTCTTAAAGATCAGGCTTTTTGCACTACATCTCCTTAAAATTTTTAATAAGTTCTTATGATCTAAAGAAATGTCAAATAAAATATTCCCAAATAGGAATAAATTATGATTCATGCTACAGATAGTCTTCAATATAATCTGCCCATAGTCTGAATTTTATAGAACAGGAACCTGAGACACAAGGAGTTTAAAAACTTTTCCAAAGGGGATATAACTAAGAGGAGATAGAGGTAATATTAGTACCTTTTCCTAACCCTGACAGCCTTATGATTGTTTCATCCTGATTTTCTTTTTTTGTTCAAACAAAGGCTGATATTTTATAATCAAGGAACTATTGGAATATAGGTTAATCAGAAAGCATATTCTTAGCATGCATATGCCCTTATATTCAATCCCTGGTGTCACTCAAAGAAAGTGTATCAATCAAATAATATGATTTTCTTCTTTGAAAGCCATTAAAAGTAGTTTATTGGTTCACTATCAGACTTTTCA
Organism: Fukomys damarensis; assembly: GCF_012274545.1. Lineage (NCBI taxonomy): Eukaryota > Metazoa > Chordata > Mammalia > Rodentia > Bathyergidae > Fukomys > Fukomys damarensis. Next base: position 35,868,576 of record NW_022900914.1, on the reverse strand, counting down.
TCCTCATTTGTCCTACTGTTTGCCATTGGTGAACTGGAAATTTGTCTTTGTGTCTTGCTTAAGTGTTTTCTCATTTTTATTTTTGTTGTTGTGTTGTCCTTCTTTAATTTCTGGGTATTACTTAAATCTTCCTCAGGTAGTTACGTTTTAGCTTTTGAGTTTCTAATGACTCATAGACATCCTCATTTTCATAATATCAGAGAAAACAACTCTTTAAATCAATCACAACCCTTTATCCCAATTGATACATTCAGCAGCCCAATAGGATCAGGCACAGCTTGCAAACTGACCACTTGTGGTAGTCATTAATGTATCACCTTTAACCCATGTGAATTAAATTAATTTCAAGAAGCAGCCCATAGTATGTTTGCAGTGAATACACTTTTCAATATAGCATCTTTACCATTTAGGATGGGGGGTTAGACTAAGTTAGGATGAGAGGAGTAGATAAGTGAAAGAACTGGAGCAGGTTTGAAGTGAGTCCAGAGGATGTAGAATTACCTTACTATCTTTACAAAGCTATTAACTTCAGGGGGGATAGAGAGAGTGCAGGAATAAGGACAAGAATATATCCCCTTAACAGTAACAGGCGCTTGCCTTCCCTTGAAGGTACAGAGCCATGAGTGAGGTAAAAGAAAAAAATGTGAGATAATGAAAAGATGGAAATAAAGTGTTTGTAGATGGGGAGGGGAGGAGGGGGTGAAGGGAGGGCAGGGGTAAGGGGAAAAAATGAGAATCAAGACTTGTCATGTAGAGGTACAAGATCCCAACAATGAATGTAACTGTACTGTGTCCCTAAAATGTACCAATAAACTCAATTAAAGCTGAAAAAAAGTAGTTTGTTATAATGCTACATTTGTACTCTTAACAATGTGCTGTATTTATTTAACAGCTTTTATTTCTGAAATATTACAGTATCTTTGGTCATTATTTCAGAAATGATATTTTCTTATATTTTTACAAACAGCAAATGACGAACAAAGAATTACGGAATGACCAAGATCAGTGAAGTAAAACTCAGTCTCCCCAGTTCAGACACTTCCCACTGGAGCAGACCACTCCTTCCGGACAAGATTCACTGAAGGTTTTTGATGTGTGTTGCTATGCTTGGTTTTTTCCTAATGTGAAGTTGAGCCAATTTGTACTATACTATACCACATTTATACCCAGAGAGCTTTTACAGGGAGTGATTATTAGTGGGAAGGAGATGGAGCATAACTTGCTTTTCATCACAGTGTACCTCATATGCAAACTCTGATTCTTGATCTGAGGACTCCCCTCTCTGGATCTCTCTGAGGATGACTTCACTTCGTGCTTTCTCTCTCTCTCTCTCTCTCTCTCTCTCTCTCTCTCTGTGTGTGTGTGTGTGTGTGTGTGTGTGTGTGTGTGTGTGTGTGCGTGTGTGTGTGTGTGTGTGGTGGTAATGCTACCAAGTCAGCAAAATAATGGATGTTTTATAGACATGTGTCAAAATCAATAATTTTTAAAAGTTGAAAAATCAGTTTTAAAAAGCTCCTATAACATAAGGAACACTCCATTTGCTATAGATCAGACTTTAGCACATTTCAAAACCATTGAATCTACAAAAAATGTAAGCAACAAGGAAAGGAACATTAACATTTTGTAATACTAAATCCTGAAGGGCCTTTTGGTGTGAGTAGAACAAGATTTATTTTTATGTTATGGAAAACTGAATGGTTTGAATACCCAATATGTTGCATTGCATTATTTTTCTAATATTGTCTTTTCTACACATATTTCCTCTAACATCAAACATTTTCAATGCTCCTATTTGGGGCAGTTTTTATAAATAATTACATTTACCTTGAAAAAACATGAATGTCTTTTATCTTCAGTAGTCAAGCCACTTCGCAAAACTTTTATCAACAGAAGCTAAAAATCTATCATGCGGTTTAGTTAATATTTGAGTTTGCAGGAGTAAAACCATCAGCTGATAGCAGCTGTGCACTGTGTTGAATATAGGCCTGGCATTAGTCTATCGGATATGCAAATATTTATATCCTCATTGGCTAAGTAAACTATTCAACTCTGCAGAAATGATGGGTTTATTTTGAGATACTATGAGTGACTCCTTTTCCTAATAGTGGCTTTTCTTGTACTAAAATTCACACTTACACTTGGAATTTGCCTAAATTTGTCAATACAAATTCTAGCAGATATCCTTATATACCTCTGGAAAAATTTTTTTTTTTTTTAGTTTTCAAATACACAAATGAAGGGATCCATGGAAAAATAATATTAATTTAAAGACATCTTGGTGTAAATATCAATAAAAATTTAGAGTCCAGATCTTTGCTTTTGTAAATGTACTATATTTAAATTTAACTAATCTCTTCTTTTGGAAACTTTGGGGCTTCTTTATAAATTTCACATAGTTATAAATAACTATAACCCATAAATAACTCAAATATATATTTTTCTGTGTACCTCTAATTTTATTGCATTAGGATGGGGCTCATAAATGAAATTCATGAGTGAAAAGATATCAGTAGCTTTAAAGGTTGATTCTTACTAACAATTGTTGAGCATTTTATTTTTTTTATTACAAAACAATGAATTTATTGCTAAAAGTCTCTTGATAATGTGAAGGACAAAATCTTATCAAAACCCCAAAATAGGGCCGGGGATTTAGGTCAATGGTTCTGACACTTGCCTCACAAGCACAAGGACCCAAGTTTGACCCCCCAGTACAAAAAAAAACATATATAGATCTATATCTACAGATATCTCTATATATCTATAGATCTATAGATATAGATATATATATATAATTTCCATTTTCATTCTTTTTAAAAATTTGGAAGTACAACAGACACTAAATTCGCATAAAACAACAATAAACAACTCAATAAATTGTAGAAAAATGAGTAATTTTAACCCCATTTAGGTGGAGCAAGGAAACTTCCCATGTACCCTTCTGTAGCGTAGGCCCTCAGTTTCCCGAGGATGACCACTATTCTACTGCTATGCATTCACATCCTTTCTTCCTTTCATACTCTGACTACATAATTATGCATTCCTAAGCAACAAAAATTAATCTGTGTTACTTTGAATCATGCAATAATGATTCTGTGTGGTGTATGATTTAGTCTTTCCATTCAGTGTTATACTGTGGCAGCATGTCCATGGGTCATATGAAGTCATTAAAATAGGATAGGGAAGAAGAGAAGAAGGAAGGATGATATTAAATTCTAAAATGGTTTCAGAAGCCATTAATTATTTGCAATGCTGGTCTGTCTATGACTAGAAATCAAAAGCTAAGGGACAGTAACATATACCTGGAGTCATGCTTATGCTAAGTGGAAATTGAAAGTGTATGTGAAATTTAACTTCCTAAAAGAAATATGAAATGAGAAAATGGAAGACTAAATTCAGCAAGGCATCTACATACAGTGCATACATGGATGATCAGGCTAATGAACATATGATAGTCTTCCAAATATAAGAAAAGATGAATACTTCACAGAACAGAACATGGCTTTGTGTTTATCCAATTATACTCTCAGCTTCTCCTGTTCCCTTTTGGGTCATAACACACAGAGCAAGACAGACAACTGAATCATGAGATATAATGTCAGCCTTAGGACAGAGTGAAAATGACTGATTGGCATGAAGTATCAAACTCATGGGCTTCTAAACCAAAATAGTTGACCAACTATACACTCTTTTCTAAAACGTGTCCCAAATTTCTAATCTAAATATTAATTTATTTTAGCCCTTTTTGATATGTGAAGCAACTAGTAAAAGACTTTAATGGACATTTTTAAGAACAAGTCATTTCATATCACTTGAAGTCTTCAGATTGATCTGCTATGTGGAAAACCAATGTTGTGAAAACTAGAAAAGCCATTTTACATGTGGTATGGAGAAAAGGCAATTTCAGAATTTTTAGGGTGAGGGAAAAAAAAACTTTTCCTATCATGAATGTCTCTATTCTAAGGAGAGATAATGGGTTAGCAACCATTTTTACCAACTTTCTAATGTTATAACCTCCTGAGAAATAATATGGCTGAATGCTAGCCATACTTTTTTTGATATAATATTCTATCAAGAAGAAAATGTTCAGAGTTCTTCAGTTCATAAAGAAATTAACATCTAACTTGTTGAAGGCAAAACCATATATATATATATATATATATATATATATACACACACACACATATGTATACATATATATACATATGCATGTACATGTACATGTGTGTATATATTCACACACAGACACACAATACTTTTGATGCTATATAAACAATCTTTTTTTGTTCTACTTTAGAGCAGAAGTACTATATGGAGATAGTAATCAGCTGTAATTATTGCTTTTGAAAACTCAAGCTTTAAAACCCACAAAATACTTTAAAAATAAATGCAGGAAGCTTCATAAAATACATTTTCTCAATTCAACAAAGAAAAAAATCAAACCAGTTAGGACACTCAAGTGTTATTTGCAGCAATCATGATAAGTCAATTTTGGCTTAAACCATGATTGTTATAAACACTCACAAAACATATTATTTACCAGATGGCAATCTTACTCAAGCAAACACATAAAACTTATGTTTCATTATTATCAAATAAGGATGAACTTGCCACTGGAATAACCTCCAGTAGTTAAACAAACACATCTCCACAAAATGAGTGCTGTGGTTTTTATCATTGGATAAATATACAGAATAAAGTTGCTATCTTAATATTTGGCAGCACTACCTTATATTTGAGAACCAAAGCTTACAAGAGAATGTACATGCAAAATGGCATATTCTTATCTGTGGTTGCAGTTTTCTATTTCTTAGTAACAAAGTTTTTGCATTTTTGTATATAAAGAAGTATTAGCCTGAAAGTATGAGGTAAGCTTAAACATCTTTGTAAAATAATTATTAGTTGATATTATGAAATGTATGAAGCAATTCAAAGACTTTTATTATTGCTTCTCTCCAGTAAACACTCTCAGAATCTATAAAACGCCATAATTTAAGGAACAAACAATATACAATTATACCTTATGAGTCAATGTCACAGATTAATAGGATACTAAAGGTTTATTTATTAATAAACACTACATAATATCAGTGTGTGTGTGTATTAGCCTCTTTCAGAAGTGACCTGTTTGTAACAAGAAATGTTTTTAAAAAGATCATAGATACTAAAAGATAGCTTCAAATTAATATTTTGCTGTTGTTAAAGCAATTAAAATGAAATGGGGAATGAGAGGCTCTTTTGCCTATTTACTTGCTTCATGGTCAAAAACAAGACCCTCAAACCAGCTGTGACTTAAATGCTCCCTCTGCTTTGACAAGCATGATGTGACTCAGAGGTACTATAGCACTGGGAATAATCAGAAATTGAGAGGACAAACAGAAAGATCAGGACTTTCTGAGAGACAAAATTGACAAATCTTCTCTCCCCATCTTGCCATATTCTCTGAGGTTAGAACTGAAACACCATGGCATGAAATCTTATACACCACCTAAGTCCAACAGGACAATGCAAAGTCCATGTTGGCCTTTGGTTACCTCAATCATTATAATGCCTTCTGTTGAAATATTCTTTCTGTCTTTATCTATGAATGAATTAATGGCTATGGTAGAAGTTGTCAAAACCAGCAGCTTTCCAAATTCCACATGAAAACAATACAAGTAAAGAAGCAAATGCTGGCCCTCGACATTTTTAAATACATATAATAAATGAGAAAAGTATTCTAAAGAATTTTCTCCTTCCCAACTTGTTCTCTAAAGCTAATTGTTAAGTTTAGGGATTTGTCATTGGCCAGCACCAAAGCAAAAGGCAGTCTCTCCCTAGAGCCATAGGAAGCTACTTCACCTGGGCAGAACACGGCACCATGGAAAGACAAATTGCCTTTGGGTTGCAACTTCCTTGAGTTTCGAGACTTTCTATTATGTTTTGAATTGTATCTAAAACACTGAGTACTTTCAAAGAATATTGGTTTGTGACAGATGAAATGGATCATTTACACTGTGCCCAGGTACCAAAAACTGGAGTCAAGTGAGGTCATTTCATCACTAGTAAGAAGCCACAGAGTCAACTATAAAAAGACAGAACCTTCTGACAGTTGTTCTTTCACAAGTGCTCTTCTAACTTGGACCAAAATTGAACTATGATTCCAGAAAAAATAATAAAGTATATATAGAGCTCACAACCTCTAATTCCCTGATAAATTTATTTAGGTTGTGTTTTCTTTCTAAGGTCTATTGTATTCATTTATTACTGCTTAGGAAAGTAAGTAAACAACGTAGGCAAGACATATGTCAACACATCCAAATACCATTTTCTAAGTGACCATTTTAATGCATATAATTGATATGTATATCATTATTAGTCTGTCTCATTTTCACCCAAATTAAATGCTAGTGGACATATTTATGAAAAAGATTATGCAAATGTAGCATGTAATAAAACTTGTTATTCATTTGTATTGTAATTTTATTTTTGCATAGTAGTGTAGCTTCATTACAAAATAGATTAGAAAGTTGACATGATTAAAGCTATCTTCCACAATTTCTCTACTCCAAAATCAGGTTCTTCAGGTACTTTTATATGTCTTTTTTATGGGAATATGTTGAATGAAGAAGCTGTTTTCAAGCCCTCACTTAGCAGCGTACTACCAGTCACAAAGCTGTCCCTCTTCCTAGGTACTGAAACACCAGAAGATCTACTAAAAAAAAAAAAAAAAAAAAAAAGCAAAGCCAAGTAATGCAGGTGGTACGCACCTGCAATCTGAGCACTTAGGAGACTGAGAAGGGAGGATTGCTCTGAGTTCGAGGCCAGCCTAGACTACATAGTGAGTTCAAGGTCATACTAAACTACATACAGAGAGATTTTGTCTAAAAAAAACAAAAAATAAATAAGTTGTCTTTATATAATTGTTCAAGTATTACATTCCATAATTCTAAATTTTTCCATTGTGAAAACTGATATTCCTCATCAAAATTCTAGAAATCATTCTACAAATATAGAAAAACAAATTAAACTCCTTTCCTTACATACTTTCCTCCCTCGTGGACAGAAGGGATTCAGTGAATGCCATATCTCTCCACTAATGTAGCTTGAAATTCCACAGTACATTGGAATAGGATCTCTCCAGCAAGCCACTAGGAAACATCATCTGTATGCATTTGTGCCTCGGTGCCCATGGTTAATAATGTGGATTTCTCTAGGTAATGAAAAGGCACAGAACCCTGATCCTTTAAAGCAGGAGGAACAGCACTTCCTGGTAAAGTTCTGAGGACAGGGCACAATGGCCTTTCTTCAACAGCATATATATGCACAGGAAGTGGTTAGAAAGATCCTTCTTAGTGAGGATTCCAGTCTCTCTGCTTTGTCTGGAGCTTCTTTTTGGGGGTCAAAATGAATCAGTACACTGAAGAGTCTGAGTGTGAAAATTGCCTCTTTACTTTTTCTTCTCTTCCCATCCATAGAGGGAATAACACGGGGAAATTAAAATAAAAGAATTCAGGCTCTAAGTCCACTTTTGCTACTCCATAGTAGGTGACTTTCTCCAGTCATACCTCAATTTCTCCATCTAAAAGATAGGGATGATACTAATGTTCACTTTAAGAAATTGTCATAGGGATCTAAGGAGACAATGTAGCTTAAATTGCTGCATAAGCTCTTGAGGTTATTATCCACTTTCATCATTGAGAAAATAATTATGATTTATTAATGTTAGCATAATAGGTTAGGATAATTGTTTTCTTGGCATATTTAGAACTAGAAAAATAAGAAATATTTCCTATTGATTTCATAATAAGCATAGGAATATAATGCTGAAAAACTGGCCACTTGTAACTAAACACAGCTCTGTTCCTTCTAATTTTTAGAGTACAATGCAATGTTATAACTCTTTACTTTTATTAACTGCCAGAATCAATCTTAGAACACATTTTCTCAGTGCTGTTGGAGAAAAAGGACAGAATTTTTTCCTTAGACACACAGATGAAGCTTCATCTACATACATGCATTTCAGAGGCATTATTTAAGCCATAATGCATATAATGAACAAACTGTAATCATATCTCTGCCCCAATTTAATTATAAAATGAACTCGTAACTTAGAGCCTAGCAATAAATATCTACTTTCAATTTTAGGCTTATCATTAAATATGGTTCATCCTAGGAATCTGTTAAATGAAAGAATGTTAAAATTCACTTTATTACTTAGAGCATATTGATTCTAATGACTATTAATCCACATAAAACAAGTGGTGCATCTATAAAGAAAATATTTCAGAAAACATCCCACTCAACTCCCTACAATTACATCTGTGTTCACTTTAGTTTTCCTCAGTTACTTTTCCTGTAAATTTCTTTTCTACATCTCGCCCTGCCTTCCTCCTTCCGTCCCTCCCTCCCTCGCTCCTTCTCTGCCTGCTCCTCGTCACTCTCACCTTCCTCCCTCCATCTCATATACCCTTATCCTTTCCTATGCATTTTTTTAATTCTACTCTCCTGGACACTGATGTACATTTCCTTCCAGCATCATGCTATTAAATTGTACTCTCAGAAAAGAAGTAGATGGTCAGGGATTTAGCTCAATGGTTCAGCCGCCTGCCTCACAAGCACAAGGTTCTGAGTTCAATCCCCAGTACCAAAAAGAAAAAAAAGAAAAGAAGTGGAAAAAAATGTGCCTATGCCTATGTGCTAAATAATAAGGCTTCAAGGGGTTTTAATCCTGTTTAGTTGCACTAGTATGCAATGTTTCTCAATACAGTGAAATTATTCTTTACCTAGAAACCCTTGAAAAAAATATATCTGTTCTGAAATTTTTGCTTAGGTTGAGTGTCCCTAACATAAGAATCCAAAACACACTCAAAAGTTCAGATTTCCAGATTAGGGATGCTCAGCTGCTAAAATCTAGGCAAATATTCTACATCTGCAAAGCTTTAAAATCTGAAATGTTTCTGATCCTAAGTATTTCGTCAAAGGCAGTGCTGGTGAACCTATGGCACTGGTGCTACAACAGGCTGTCTGTATCACTGAAAGCTCTGAAGTTTCACTATCGCTGATGTAAGGGATATTCAACTTGTATCCGTGCTACTTTGAGAAATAAAGTACTGAAATATATGGAATTGCTGACATATTTGAGTACATTTTATTAAAAATGGGAAGTTCCTATCATTTAATCTATTAAGATTAGAGGTCATAAGCATAAATATCCCAACAATGTAAGCAGGTAGCAAAAGTGTGTCAAGTAAGTAATGGTGAGAAAATAAGGACCTTGGGGGCCTGGAGCAACTAGATGAAAACATGTCTCATCTGAAGAGGTTCAGAGTAAAACAAACCAACAAAATCACTAGGCACTCAAATTAAAAAAATGCTGAGGTGAGGTAGGCCACCAGATTGGGAATGCCAACCCAGATGAATTTAAGATTCCCTCCAGCTCCAACTTTCTATGATTTTCTGGCATGTGGCATATATTGGTGTGAAAGTTCTTAAAAACATTAACACTGCACCAGGGATTTAGCTCAGTTGTGCTGCCACCTGCCTCACAAGCACCAGGTCCTGAGTTTGATCCTTAGTACAAAAACAAACAAACAAAATTAACATTGCTCTTATGCGTCCTAGAGACGATATTGAAGAGATATGGTAAAATGAAATCGTTACTACACAGTCTATTCTGCTACTGACCCAATAAAGACAAGACCTTAAACAAGAGCTAACATTATTAGGACACCAGAAAGTTTTATATACATACATATATATGTATATATATATATAGCTGCTAAATGTTCACTGTGACAAAAAGGTTGTAGAACTTTGTTTTAATTTGTCTGTTCTAGAATATGACACTTTTCATTAGTGATGAAAATAAATAAATGGGATGACTTTTCAAACACATTAATACATTATTTACGGGCAACAATAATGGGTTAGTTTGAATTTTAACAAAACAGGTAAAGACTATTTTAAAAGTATCTTTACATGTCTCACGTACATCATTGAAAAAGAGTCTTTCTTACTGTAGCATTTGTTAGACAACAGAAAATTCAAGCCACGCAAGAATGCAAACACCACATGTGAGTTTGGTTAGTTTAAATGCAACTACTAATGGGCTGTAGGTTTAAAAAAAATCAATTTTACTTACTTGAATCAATTGTGGAAGTCTTAATATTGACCGCATTTACTCAACTGTCTGCCACATATATCTCATGGCTATTTCAGGCATTATTTATAGATAGTATGTATATAACATGCTCTCTCTTTTTAAAAAAAGGGGATTTGAAGAATTATTTTGCTTTTCTCTTCTCTCTACCGGGGAATTGTCACCAAATCAAAATGTCTATGTACATTATGTAGACCTTTGGACATTTACTGACTACAGGAAGAGTAACTACCATAAGCAGTAGGGAGGAGTCTTAAAGGTGAATGATTTATAATAAAAAGGTAATAGAACAAAGTTTTGCAAACACAAACACACACACACACACACACACACACACACTAATATACACCCACAATGGAACAGAGGGAGGGAAAGCAATGCACTACTCTTTTTATCTGCTGCTTGCCTAAGTCTCCACATGACCAGATGTAGGACCAAATTCAATTTCAAAACTTATATAAGTCTGGTAATATTATTTCTAAGGACTTGTGTATTATAGTTATAATCACCAATAAAGTGTGGTGTATTTCTAGCATGTTTTGCCAATGAGATAGACAAGGAAGATGCTTGTGAGTTATATAGTGAAATTTTAAAGATGTGAACTTTCTCACTCCTTGATTATATTTTTAAGTATCACAAAATATTAATTATCAAACAAAATGTATTTGTTTCAGTCTTCTTACTGCTAGGCATACAAGACATGAATGTTTAGAGTCCATATACATTCTGCAAAAAATATCACTGCCAATGTGGTTTAAAATTTTCCTGAAAGATTATAACAAGATGTTCAACAGCCATTCATTGTTGCCTTGAAATTTCAAGCACCATGCCTCATGAAGAAAAGAATATATCCACACATCTAAAGAAATTATATTACTTACAGAATGATCACATTTATGAGCAATATAGTAGATTAATCCAATCAGATGTGAACATGAAATATATCACTATGAAATAGTAATTGACATAACTTAAAATCATTTTTAAAAATCACAATGGTTTCTACCTACTTTGGATCTTGCTATCTCAAATATGAAAAAGCATAACCAAAGTTTACTAGCTAATCACACCACACTCAAAATACAAATCTGTAAGAAGAGAATAAAATATTGAAATTTCAACAGTTTTGGAAAATCTCAGGATTGCAGCAAACCTATGTCAGTCACAAGCTCCATTGCTTAGAAACAATAGAGAAGTAAGAGACTATGATGTGGAGTATCTTGGGCTGACAAACATGACATCTTATGTTCCATTTCAAGTGATAATAATTACTTTCCTCCTATATATTTTTCATTTTAGAGATAGCACTGTTGTCAGATCTATTAGTTTTTCAAGAAAAACTAAAAATCTGGTTATTGTGAATTTTCCCATTTTAGATGTTGATGACTAGTTCAAAAATTATGAAAAAACAACAACAACAAAATAACAATAAATAAACAAATAGCATCTGGAGACCTTAGCCTGCCACTTGGCCACAGGTTAAAAAATTATCTAGTCCAGCTTAGACTCCAGGTTAATTAACCACCTACCTCATCAGGCTTTCTGACTTGCATCTCTGATTGTCACAATCCTGCCACACAGCTGTCTCCTCTATATTTGAACACTCCTGATTATGAAGATTTGAGCACTTTTCAAATTACAGCCCATATTTTGGACAGCTCTTCCCTATTTTGAGTCAAAATTTACCCATCATCATTGTTTCTGCAGACTCCCTTCTGCATCACTAGAAATCTTGCTTAACACACAGAGCTTTAAAATACTGGAATGATATAGGGATAAAATACAGATTTGAATAAATACATTTAAACATATCCAAATCCATAGTTTGTATATGCATGTGTGTGTAAATGATCCTAACAACTTACAAATATCTCACTAGCTACTAGATCACTTTTCTTTCCCGTGATTTAAAATTTTTAAATTATCATTTTAAATTTTAAATTAACACAGATCATGTGTTAGAACACTTGAAGGATGTTGTTAAGAGACATCTTAACAGTATGAAAACAGAGGAAAGGAAGGAATTTGTCTCGCAGACCATATCATGATGAGCTCATTCCTTCACTCAGGCCAGTGAATCAGTGCTGTAGACAAAGGCCCTGTCCATTCCTCACATCTATAATTCTGAAATACTACATCCCATGCTCTTATCCTCAATCAATTCCTCTCAATGCACATCCAGTTCAAAATTCCACTTCTGGTTTTCAATCCTCCATGGACCTCAGCAGTCTACCCCACATCCTTTTGCTGATTCTAATCTCTTCAAACCACCTTTCCCTACTGCTTTTCCACAGAAATGTATTCCCTTCCTTTTCTACCTTTCAAAAAGTCTCCCAATACGTTCCCATTTATTACCATTTCTCAATAACCCATTCCCCAATACTGTTTCACACAAGGACTTTTGGTGATAATTATTAGAGATGTTGTATAAAACAGTCATGTAATGCTGTTTGTTTGACACCTGTTTTTAACTGTTGAAAAAGCCAAGTCAGAAATGAATACATTGTACTTTCTCCCCCGCCCTGACCCCAAGTGGTTTTTGTGACAGTTTAACTAGGGGTGAGAACTTCGCCTTCCTTTCCCCTTCATGCAATGGTTTCCATTGTCAGCAATGCCTATCCAGTAAGTGACGGCCTTTGGGTTACAACGGCCATATTACTTCTTTTTTTTTTAGCTTTAATTGAGTTTATTGGTACATTTTAGGGATACAGTACAGTTACTTTCATTGTTGGGATCTTGTACCTCTACATGACAAGTCTTGATTCTCATTTTTTCCCCTTACCCCTCCTCTCCCTTCACCCCCTCCTCCCCTCCCCATCTACAAACACTTTATTTCCATCTTTTCATTATCTCACAATTTTTTCTATTCCCTTATTACCCTTCCCCTACCCATCCCACCTTCCCTACACTTTTAGCTCCTTTCTTCCTATTTATAAATGTCAGTAATCTTATTAGGATCTTATATATTATTGCAGATTATTCACACCAGAGAAACTATTTGGCTCCTCCCCTCCCCATCTACAAACACTTTATTTCCATCTTTTCATTATCTCACAATTTTTTCTATTCCCTTATTACCCTTCCCCTACCCATCCCACCTTCCCTACACTTTTAGCTCCTTTCTTCCTATTTATAAATGTCAGTAATCTTATTAGGATCTTATATATTATTGCAGATTATTCACACCAGAGAAACTATTTGGTATTTACACATGTGTGACTTATTTATTTCACTTAGGAGTATATCTTCAATATGTATCCATTTTCCTATGAATGAATCTATTTTCTCATTCTTTATGGCTGAGTAATATTCCATTTTATAGAAAAACCACATCTTCTTTATCCAGTTTCCAACGGGTGGGCAAATGGGCTTTTCCCAAGATTTAGCTATTACAAACTGTGCCACTATAAACATGGTTACTTCTTTTTTAATCAAGGAAAGAAGGATCCGATGAAATCTCCCTCAAGTGCTAGAGAGATACCAATTTTAAAAAAGTATTTACACTCTTCGCTAATTACTGAGGTTTGCTCACACAGACTCCAGTGCAGAACTTTATACCCTTCAACCATCTTCAATATAACATTAAATTCATAATGAGATGCAGTTCTCAATCAGAAACATGCTTCAGCAATTGGAAATTTAATGTCTTTCAAACTTCTTACTTAAAAAAAAGAAAAGAAAAAAAAAAGATAGAATTTTCCTCAGAAGCAAAGAACATTTATATAACTTGGCATATATTCTCAGCATAAATACAGAATGAATGTTTGTCGGCCTGAAGTTTGCTAGCAAAAAAGTATCTCATTATTCCACCTATTTCACCATATAAAAAATAATTTGATAAAAAGAAAAACACAGACTGACCACTTTAGAAAGAGAGAATTTTAGTGAACTTCAAGTCTGCATTCGTGCCTTGCTTAAGTGTTTTCTCATTGTTATTTTTGTTGTTGGGCTGTCCTTGGTTTAATTCCTGGGTTAGTATTTCGATCTTCCTGATATAGCTGCTCATTAGGTCTTGAGTCTCTAATGACTCAGAGATATTCTTATTTTCATAATATCAGAAATTTACTTTATTAAATTAATCACAACTCTTTAGCACAATTGATACAATCAGCAACACAACAGCACCAAGCACAGTTTAGAAATTGACCATTTGTGGTTGTTATTAATCTATCAACTTCAGCAATGTGAATTAAACCAAAATTGAGGACCAGCCCAAAATATATTGACAGTGAATTAACTCTTCAATATAGCAAATTTACCCTTCAGGATGGGGACTTAGAAAGAGTTGGGAGGAGAGGAATAGACAGGTAAAAGAATACAAGAAGGTTTCAAGTAAAGCCAGAGGACACAGAATGATCACGCAAACTCTAGGAAACTTTTGAAGACAAGAGGGAAAGACAGAGGGCAAGAGCAAAGACAAGAATAGAAAAATTTAATAGAAATAGGGAAACTATAAATTGTACTCACTTTCCTTTGAAACTAATGACCACTAAATGAAGAAAAAAGAGAGAAGAGAAGAAAAAGAAAGAAGAAATCTGAATTAGGGCAGGAACAGGAACAAAAAGGAAGATTTAGAATAACCTGGGGGAGCAAGAGACTGAGTAGGAAAAAGAAGAAAGAAAAAAGGAAGAATTTGTAGAATGGGAAAAAATAAAAATTTTTAAATAAAAATTAAAAATAAGAGAAAAAGAAAAAATTTGAAGAGACTCTTAGAATTTTAAAGTATTCATCCAAGGTTTCATAGTGAAATATTTTCTTGCCCAGATTCCTTTCTCAATTTTCTTTTTTTTTTTTCCAATTTTCTTAAATGAATTATTTCACTATTTTTTCTTTCATTGTATTAATATCTATAGATTCCCCTCTATATGTAAAGAATGGCATTAGTTATTGGGGCTAAAACCTGAGAATAAGATAGGCAATGTTTCTACCTTTGTGGATTTTACTATATCATTTGGATGATAAAGATAGGCTAGTCATTTGGATGATAAAGATAGGCTAGTACTTTCCTATTTAATAATGTAACCATGCTGTTATCAGTACTGGATGAAGAAGGATAGTAGAATACAAAAAATCATATATCAGTTGGACATGGAATGTAAGCATAAACTCCTTTAAGGAAGAACAAAAGCAGCAATTAATTACCTAGAGGAGAGGAAGAGGAAACTCTAAGGAGAGGAAAAAGAAAATGTGAAGATTCTTAGTCATGAAAGAACATAGATATTGAAGAGTCTGGGACTCAGAGAGTGACTAGGAGACGGTAAAGATGTTAAGAGAGGGAGAAAAGACATCATCCAGGGCTCTAGCCTGTGGCAAAGGTGATGATTTTTAGCTTTAGAGATTAGGAAGGCTACTTAGAAAAATATAAATGGAAATTACATCACAAGAGGATGAAAGAATTCAATGAAGAGGCCATGTGGTGAGTCAAAGAGATCATTGTAGCTTCAACTGGAAGAATGATACCGTACATGAAAACTGAATGAAGCTAAGAAAAATTTAAAGACCAAAAAGATATGATAAATATTTGGAGATAAATGATAAAAGATGCAAGTCTGCCCTATGAAAGAGTGGAAGAAGACTTTAGTTAGAATGAAAGGAAGGTTGAATATAGTTGGTGAGATGTTGATTTTGTCCATGAAATATAGCAAGTACATCTAACATATGATATTTGAGGGAAATCTATGACAGAGATAGACAAGTAAAAGTTATTGATATAATGATTCTATACTAAATAAATCCATGAATATAAATAAAATTACCTGAAAGGGATAAAGTTCAAAGAGAAGAAGGGCCAAGGACAAAGCTTTAAAACTCAAACATTTAAAGCCTGGGGAGAAAAGAGTGCACTGGAAAAGGCTAGGTGAGGAGGAGTATAGAGACTCAGAAAGAAACTAGAAGCCAACGTGTCACCAGCCAAGAAAAGAATGTGTTTATCTATTTAGGAGAAAGTCATACATAAAAGATGCAAAGAGGGTCACAAAAGAACGCATGATGATCAAGAATGCATGGGTGTTACTGCTGACCCTTTTCAAGGCTCAACTGGTGCAGTAATGCAAGCTTAAGTAGAATATGTCGAGGGGCACACAGAAATTCCTTAGACATATGTGATTAAACTTTATGCAATATTTTGATCAGCTCTGGGAATGACTAAGTTCATAGTTCTCAGGCAAAAAAAAAAAAAAAAATCACTACAACTTCACACACTATCTTGGCCACAAAGTTGGAGACTTTCTGATTCCTCATTTCCATAGCTTTTCCCACTCCAAAGAAAAAAAAAAGTTCTATTTCAGTCCTCCTTTCCATTGATGTGCCCACTCATTTCTCCTTCAATCCTTCCTTCTTTAGATCTTGCGCATTCTGAGCAAGAACATACTCTGTTGACAACCTTGTAGTGAGGGGCACTTTATAATGTCATTGTTCACTTATTCTGGAGACATATTTAACTCATGAGCCTCACAGTTCAAAAGACTGATGGCTGATAATTTCTTAAGAAAAGGCATAAGGACTTGATTTTTTAATGTAATAGGGAGTTAAATAAAAAATGTCACTGTTCACTTGTGCTACCTCAACCATAACTGTACTGCATTGAAATTGTCCTTATCTATTCAATAACTAACTGTATCTTGTCATGTAAAAGCTCTGACATGACAATTAACATCTCTGTTATTCTGCAAGTAAAATTAAATTGCTCACTAGTAAAATAGAATAAAGACAACCAGAAAAGGCAGATATGCCACCTATCTTCTTACCCCCATTCTATTCTGTGTGCCTTTCTCTCTATGACTTACAGAGTGAGGCAAGAAAAAAAGAATTTTGGCATTTGTCCCATGATGTAATAGAAGATTTACCCATCAAATTATGGGTCAGAGCAGATTCAGGCCAACAAAATGACCCTACACGTACATTGGAAAGAAACAAATGTAGGCAAAAGGTTATTCATTGCACCCTACATAGCTCACCTTTCCCAAATCCCCTTCTGTATCCTTCCCAGCATGAGAGGATCAAGTAAAGTGATGATGACACTAATAGCGGCCATTTACTTAGGACCTACCTGTGCCAGGCCTCTAACAAATGAATCATATCCATTCTCTCTATAGGGGATCAGATGGCATTTCTGTTCCCATTTTTCAGACATGACTAAAGTACCAAAGTTAAACAATTGCCAACCATAAGCTCACCATTAAGAAGATAATTGTTAAATGTTTTCAGAAGTGACAGAGCAACAGTCTTTCCACTATACCATTCTGCCTTCCTAAGTGCAAGTTATGTTCAAACCAGATAACAAAGTCAAGATAAATTATTACTAACATATATATATATATAATCATAGATATGATATATATTAGAATACATTGTGGCCTGCACAATATCAGAGTTAGAAAAATGTACTATGGAATCATCCCTTGGGTTTAAATCTGTTTTGCTTCTTACAAGCTAGATGACCATATGACCTTGAACTTGAGTAAATGACTCAACCGTTTTGCATTTCAATTTCTTCATCTGTAGATGTGTATAACAATGTGCCAAATTGTAATAGTTATGATAATAATTAAAGGAACACAGTGGACCCTTGGGTTATGACTGGCCTGACATACGATCAATTTAGGTTATGACTGGAAATTTAGTTTTAACTTATAACCAAAGTCTTGAGTCATGACATGAATGCCAGCCACTTGTGCTTCTGGATGGTGTCAGACACAGATTTAACCCTTAAAGAGTTGTGGAAGGAACACTACAACATCCTTTTCTGTGTGCGGTAAATTGACTAAGTGTCTCTCTAAATGTCTCTCTAAGGACACTGAGATCTGGCTGTATGCAGGACAAAGATTTTGAAGGCTGTGTAGAGGAATCTGAGCCTTCAATTGACAAACATGAGTCAAAATCAACCTTCATGAACAAATTTGTAAGTCAAGGATACACTATGTATATGTGATTATGCATCCTGAAATATAGTTACATTCTTAGTAAATCCTTATAAAAGTATTTTTAATATCACCATATTAGTGGTAG
This sequence comes from Fukomys damarensis, assembly GCF_012274545.1. Classification (NCBI taxonomy): domain Eukaryota; kingdom Metazoa; phylum Chordata; class Mammalia; order Rodentia; family Bathyergidae; genus Fukomys; species Fukomys damarensis. Next base: position 35,850,431 of record NW_022900914.1, on the reverse strand, counting down.
GCACATTTAACTTTGTTAGTCATAGATGAAGTTTCTTATACAAGCCTATTAGCTTTGAAAAAGGAAGAAAACTTTCCATTCTGTGCATCCATTAAAGTAATGATGTGAATCAGTAATTTATAATTTCATCTGTATATCCCAATTATTTCTAAAATTAGAAACATTGCCCCTAACTCTGAAGTATCTGAATTGGTTAAGGGTAGACTTTGGAATGTGAATTTTAGCTCTCTCCACCTATTGCCAACTCCCATGGCTGGGAGCTATGAGCCTAAGTTTTATAATGATGTTCATTACAAAAAATAGACCAAAAGCAGTACACTGTCTCTTTTCTTCAACAGATTCAAGAATGTTACTCACTAACAGGTCACCAACATTTATGTTGGGATGGGAAAAACATTAGTACTATTTACAATGGTATCTCGGTTCACAATCTTAATTCTTTCTACAATTAATTAAGTTTTGAAGCTGAGGTACCATTGTATTTTCTATGTTACTCTTTAAGAAGTGTTTAAATTTTTACATTTTATTTTCATATCAATTCCACATTTCCCTTTATTTCCACATTCTCGGTACTATTTTAGGCACTGAAGATATGACCCAGAACAAAACAAAGTCCCTGCTAAGCTCCTGGGTTTACAATGTTGGGGCTAGAACAAGCAAAAATAGACTATAAGGTCAGCAGGTGGAAAAGAAAAAGGAGATAGATGGCAGCTACTGGGCTATTCTATTATGTTGATGCAAGTCCTCTCAGAAGGATGATATATTTAAGCAGAGATTGGAATAAAACAAAGGATCTAGTGACAAGCAAGAGACAATGGTAAACTAAAGCCCTGAGTGTTGTCAACCTATATTTTTATTATCATCTTAAAAACACTACGAAGTTATTTTAATTTGGGGGAAAAGGAAAAAAAATTCAAGGCCACAGAATTTTCCCTGACCCTGGAGCTCCATCATGAATCTGGCCTCTCTGACACTCTTAAGTACCAATTGCAAAACAGGGGGTGGGAGGATCTGAGCTTTCCTCCTTGGTTGGATGGCACTAGTTTCAAAAGAAAATTATACCAGGGACTTGAATGGTTTCCTGCACTCACCAATATCTAAGAGACAAACATGAGTCAGTATGATTACTGTCTCAGGTCAAGAAATAGCTGCTGGCTACCTGTACTATGCCCAATAACTGAGCAATATGGGGAGATTAAGAGAAACAGGAAACATAGGGCTGGCCTGTCTTTAAGTAACAATCTCAAGAATAACTACAAAAAAAAACACTATACATCTAGAAAGATTAGAAATTCCTGCAAGACAAAAACACCATTAAGGACCAAACTGCTGCACAAAGCAGATGGCTTTCTTTAAGTGAACTAAGAATCAGTGAGTCCCAAAGGCCATGAATTATTGTAGTTATTAAGAAGGTAAGGACAGTCATTGATTGCCCCTTTACACCTCTTTCACCTAAATACATTTGGTTTTTTAGCCCAGTAACAGCAATACAAGTGCCAAAACTGTACAAACCCAGACAGAGACAAGTTTAGGCATTTCTATTGCTAGGAACAGAGATGGTCTCAAGCTAATGAAAGAAGAATTATAAGGACACAATGACGTCATGGATATCCAAGCTAGGAAACACAGCAGAGTAGGACCTGAGCTTGGAAATGAGTGTGCAGTAACTGATCTATTTGATCCATTTGATCTATCTTCTTTGCTGAGGTTCTCCTCTTGTCTTCACTATACAGCCCTCATGATTTCGTTGCACAAGTGGTATCAGAAGGAGTCTATATAACCTTGAACTGTCATTTCAAGGGTTTATCAAAGACTCCAAACTCCCTTTGTTCTCTGGAGGGTTGAGGAGCATATGTGATTGTCTTGGTCAGGCCTTGTTGTATCCCTTGGCTGCCCCAGGTTCAAGAAGCAGCCTCGGTCCCAATCTGCTATGGCAGAGGTGGGCTCTTGGAAGGGCCATGTGGGTATGGCAATGAAGCAATCCTACCTACTTCTGATTAAATAAGGTCATGGCTTTCAGAATGTGTGGAAAGTCACTGAGCCCATCAGGTATTTCCAAGAAAAGTAGTAAGTACCTGGCTTACGCTGTCAGTCATCATCTGCTCCATGCCCTAAAAGGGTACAAATGTTCTGGTAAGGGATTTTGAGGGACAGATTTTAGGGCTTTGAGAGACTTCTATGAAGTTAAAAAAAAAAAAAAACAAAAAACTGAGAGTACTAAAAAGTTTCCTTACCAGAGTTTAAACCAAGTTTTCTCTATCCAGATGGCTCCCAAGGCCAAGAGGGAGGGAAGTCATGCTGCCTTTTTATGTTGGTCTTGATTGTTGTTAATGATCCCCAGCTGTAAGGCTCCCACATCTCTTTAACCTCTCTCTGGTTGGCCTCACATCTCTGCATTTCTTGCCAGGAAAATAGAACACTAAACACAGCACCCATTCCCCAGCAGAGCACTGCTGCACAACACATGGAGGTCAGCCCCTAAATGGACCCCAAGGCTTGCTCAGTTAGCCCTGCTGGGACCCTACATTCACCCTGGAAGAAGCTGTCCTCAGCATTCTCATTCCTGGAGGCAATGTGGAGCCATTCCAGCTACTAGCTGGAGAGTTAGGGGATACAGTCACCTGTGGCCGATGCTAAGATGTATCCTTTTCTGGGTATGTAAGAATCACTGCCAGGCAAAGGCATTATTTTCAGAAATGAGATATGCATTAGAGATTCTAACTCTAAAATCAGATTACTTGATAGAGAAATTTTCTTTCCTACAATATGCAGCTAACATAGCAATGTGATAGTCACAACTATTTTTTCTCATATTCTCTCATTTACTCATTCAAAAAACCTTTGTGGAGTTAGCTGTGGAATGGCATCCCTGTAGATTCAAGAGGTGTGATGGGGAGGTACAAGTCACTGTGCTGAAACAACTCAGAGTCTAGTAGGGGACACAGTGTTTATCTTCATTACACCATATATAAGGTGTATGCATGGATGTTAGTGTGGCAAGCGGGAGAAACACTCTGCTTGGTCTAAGGACAGCTAGGAAAGAAGGCGTCAACTCTGTGGAAATGCATCCTGGAAGGGGAAGTGAAAAATAAATGTTTTACAAGATGGTAGGATTCAACCAGATTAGTATAAATGAAGAATTGAAGAAAATAAATACAGAGGAAACTTCCAGGCCAAGGCAGACCCTGTGCAAAGATACAGAGGCAAGAGGGAATACGGTATATGAGAACTACAGTTCCTAGGGTATATATGGTGACTTCATAAGGGTTTTAGAAATGGAGATGGGCAGTCCATCTCGCATGCCCTGTTAGGGAGACCCGCTGTTATGAAACCCATTCAAAGAATTTCTTTCTGGCTGCTCTGATCTGTACTGGTCATTGAGTGCCCCCACACCATGAACTACTTCTTAAAACTTAGGTTAATGATGGCCAACTGAGCACTTTATTTCTATCCGCTGCTTGAACTGTTTCCTGCATATGCTGGTTTTGCCTAACCACAATACGAAACCCAGGAAAGCAGAGAAAACTTTGCTCTCATTGTCCTACTAGATAATAGACAAATAGTTGTTGAAATGAATTCAGAATGGCCCTGTGTGAAAATTGCTGCCTTCCTAGCAATGACTAAAAGAAGTATCAACCGTCCCTATTGAAAACACTTCCTCACTTGTTCCCCCATTTGCCATAAATGTACCAACTCTGTACAGTACGATATCAATTGCCTAGACCTAATGAAATACCCTGAACTCCAGATGAATCTCTCACTTCAAGATTTAAAAAATGGACCTAATAAAGAAAATTTGATTTCCAAGCATAGAATCAAGTTTCCTTTGTTGTTTCATTTTATTCTGAACCAGAGGGAGCAAGACCCTCCTGGTGCCTTTATTTTAGTTTTAAAGAGGAAGAGGAGGGAATTTGAATCTTAACCTTGAAAACACAAGCCAGAGAGAAGAGCCCTCCTGATTGGCATTCAGACTGTGGAAGAAAAGGGAGGCATGAGAGAAGGTAGTGGCCATTTCTTTGCCACCAGTGCACCAAAGGCTTTACATTACTAGCCACATACGAATGCTCTGACTGTGCTGTCCTTCTCTTCCTTGCCCACTATTCTGTCCTCCTCTCTTATTTTCTTCTCTGACAAAACTAATTTAAATGCTGCTGTTTGAGAAGGTTTTCCCGTCCATCGTCCATCTTTTGATAAAGCCACAAAATTACATTTAAGTGCAAACACAACAGAAAAACAGGAACTCAAAGGCTATAGATAAAGGAGGGGTTATGTAACTGAGAATACACTTCAGGAGTGCTTTGTCAAGACCCTTGTTTTAGCTGAGCATTCTATAAAGAGAGTAAGTTTTGTGGCCTTTGGGTTGCAGTGTCCTTATTATTCCTTCTTATCACATGGGAAATTCAGACAAAAGACTATAAGAATCATGTAACTATTGTATTGCTCTATATTTCCAGCACATCCAGAATTTAGACCTAAAGAAAGAAGTAACCTAAAGAGGAAAGGAAATATATAAAGAACTTACATCCAGGCACAGTGGCATGTATCTGCTATCCCAACATTTAGAAGGTCTGAGGCAAGAAGATAGCAAGTTCAATTCTTACCTGGGCAACTTAGTGAAATCCTGTCTCAGGATTTAAAAAATAAATAAAAAGGCCTGGGAACATGGCTAAGTTACAGTGTGCCCCTGAGTTCAATCCTCAGCACTGAAAAAGAAGAAAAAGATGACGAAGGAAAAAGAGAGGAAGAAAAGAAGGAGGAAGAGGAGGGGTTGGGGAGAGAAGGAAGAGGAGGAGGAGAAAAAGGGAAGTGGGAGGAGGAAATTACTACATGCCAGAATTTTACACATAGCCTAATTCATTTCTGACATCTGTCCTAGGAGGAAGATCTTCTTATACGTGTGACAAAGATGGGGACATTGAGATTACATCAGTGAGTCATCTTGTTAGGCTGAGATTTGGACCTGTTTGATTCCAAAGCCTATTCTTTTCATATGGCAAATGAGAGGCAGCTCCCAGTCCCGTAAATATTTAACTCTATTCACAGGAAAATTTTACACACCTATTGGGCCAAACACTAGATTAGAGGCCACAAATGCAAAGGAAGTAAACATGGGAGAAGGAAGAAAACAATCCACATTTCCAGACCTCAGGAAACCAGACCATCTGTACACAAAGCAGAGCCATATAAAATAAAACAGAAGAATATTATTTAAGACACACATCAGCCTTGCCAAGTGGACAGTTAAGAAAATTCTGTCCATGGAGTTGTTTGAGATTTTCTTTCTTGAGATTTTCTTCAAATGCCAAAAGTCAGTCTGTTAAAAAATCACACCCGTGGGACAGAGCTACGATTCCTCCCTGGCTCCATGTCATGTTTCCTCAGTTTACTTCCAGTCAAAATGCATATTTTTCCAGGCTGAGGGTCAGGCCAGCTAATGAAAAGCAAGCTGTCTTTTCTCCCTGCCATCTACAATGGTCAGACAATAAAATGCAGGTTCTGACCCTGGCATGTTTGTTGTTGGTGATGATGTATAAACTGATAGCAGACAGCTTCATTTTCTCAAGACCCTGCTGGGAGAATTGGGGAGGGAAAAAAAAACTTTTGATGTTGACTAGTAGTAAAACAGTTGGATAAACATGACATGACATGGATGTCAGAGTGCATAATGCAACTGCACAGGCCCAGATGGGCCTAGCGAATGTACAGACATGCACTGAATACATGTAACTGTGAGATCCAGGCATGGATTTTAGCCCTCTGTATTCTGATGGCATTGTGAAATACCAGGGTGGAATTGTGACTAAAAAGCAAAAGTGGGAAAGGTCTTTAAAATGTACAGATATCTTTTTAACTTTACCACTGTAAAATAAAACAACTAAAAATCACTAAACCATTTTGGGTCTGTGGGTGGAGGCTATGGACATGCAGCATTCAGGGTCAATTTGGAAGATGAGGAATTGAAACAGAAAAGAGAGCTGGAGCAGATTTTGAAGAGAATGACAGGTGAGTGAAAACGCTAGGTGACATGCAAAAAGGCACTTGAGGAAGGATAAAGTAACCCAGGGTTTCGATCTAGCGCTGCAGGATACTCTACATGAGTAATTTAAACTGTTCTGGGCCTGAGTTTCAACTAAACATAAATGCTCCCTCCCGACCCTCACCTCTTGAATTCTGCAAGTTCACCCCAAGCACATAAACCAGTGTCAGGCTTAGTCCCTGCTACTGGTTTCCATTTCCTGAATTTATAATGAAGCATTTTCTGAACAAGTTCAGAGTACTGAATAATGTACTAGACAGTCAAAATATCCTTCTCTTTACAGCTTCTTAGAGGAGTGTTTTTGTTTAACCTCATATATTGCAAATAATTTTAACATTCTGATGAAAGAAGGAATTTATCCTGGGAAGAAAAATGCAAAATGCTAGATATAATTTCAGAAGGTTCGAAGATTTCTTGAAATTAAAGTTCATAAATTCCATTCTTGGAAGCAGTAAACCAGGGTCTAGTGTCCAAACTGTTCACCCAGCTTCATGATCACCACCAGCAAATCATTTCTGTTTAGCCATACATCCCAGTTACTGAATTCATTTCCATGTTCCACAAAGCAACTACTTGGAAACAATCCCGTGATTTTAGTTGCCATTTGATATCTCCTAATAAACACAGAGACTGAGGGAGACTCCTTTCCTCCACCAGTTTTGAACCCCTTGTGTTTCTGTTGTCTATAGCCTTTATACTCCATGAGAGATTCCAAGTATCCTCCACTAACAGAAAACTATTACTCTGTGTTTCTTCACTGTCTGTTCCCTAGCAGTCCTTCCTACTCATTCTCTGACTTATATTTTAGTCCACCCTTGATAACCTAAGGTCCCTATGCCTTCATCACTGTGCATCTCACCCCTTCTTTCCTCTGCCAGACCATTAGCCAGAAGCATCTGTGAAGAGGAAGCAGGAAGAAGAATGAGGATCATAGCTCCCCCTGTGGGAGGACAGGCCTTGCCTTCAGGCATCTGTGAAAATATGGCCAGAGGGATTGAGACTGATTAAATCAATGTTGTCTTGGCTCTAAGACAGCATTTATTGTTGGGAGAAAGTGTGAACTTAAATTCTTGATGAGACCAGCAGGCTCAGGGCCAGAAATCCTAGCTCTCCTAGTACACGGTCATATAGAAAGGGGTGAACGGAATCCCTTTGCTGTGTGGTTTTCCGACGGCTACAACTCAGGGCTCAGAATGTTTGTTCAGGGACAAAGTCTGACTCTTTGAGATTGATGAATCAATAATGAAGTTCAGCATTCCTTAATGGAAATAAGTTGAAGTCATACTCTGACTGTGAGTGTCTAAGTGGAACCTGAACAACCTCACTGTCTTCAACCCAGTGGCCATCAGAGTGGCCAACAGGCATATTTTCAAGTTCCTTTTAGAACCTGTTATGGTTTGGATCTAGATGTCCTCCAAAGCCCCATGTGGCCATAGGCTTCATCTAGAGTGTGTGAAGCTGAAATTGATTCATGATGTAAAGCTAGGCTCAAGGGTGCTAGGATTGTGTGTGAGTGCTACCCACCTAAAATAGTCTGAATAAGACAAAAGAGGCAGGGAGACATTGTTAAATTCCTCTTGTTACTTTTGCTGCCTTGTGCACGCTATACTGTTTCTCCTTCTTTGTCAAAAAGATGCTTGTTTGCCATCCCAGCCTCAGAGCCAGCTGATTATAGACTGAAACTTCTATGAACTGTAAGCCAAACAAACCCATTCCTTTTTAATTTTGGGTGTCAGGTATTTTGTCCCAGCAACAAGAGAAAAGTAATTAACACAGAATCTCAGTCTTTAAAGTGTGGCCAGGGGACTGAAGCTTACTAGAAATACAGAATTTCCAGGCATGGTAGCACACACCTGAAGGGCCACCACTATGACAGGCAGAGCAAAAGGATTACAAGCCTGGGCAAATTAGTGACTTAGCAAAACCTAGTCTCAAGATAAAAGGCTGGGGATATAGCTCAGTATGAAGGTCATAAGTTCAAACCTCAGTACTCTATCACCAAAAAGAAGGAAAGGAGGGAGGGAGGGAAAAGAGAGAGAGGGAGAGAGACAGAGACAGAGACAGAAATTCAGAACCTTGGGCTTCACTCCAGATTTAATGAAATCAGAATCTGCATTTAGAAAGACATCCCAAATAATATGTATGCACACTCACAGTTAAGAAGCTTCTTATACAGCCCAAAGAAAACGAGACTGCCTTCAGAGAGCTCTCTAGCAACTAAGAGTAAGCCATTTTCGCTTTTGATAGATGACAGCAAATTTCACTGGTTTGTTTCAGTGGTGAAAATATGGTTTTCAGACCACATGTAACAGCTTGAAGTTTCTTCCAAGCACCAGAGAAGAACTTAAGGAAGACAGACATAGTGCATGCATGCAGACAGGGATGAGGAGGAAGATAAAACCATGAAAGATCCCTCCATGGCCCAGAAGCTTTTGGATTGAAAGTGCTGTGAGGCTGTGAATCAGTTACTGTGATTTTCACTCTATGTAAGGCCTTCAGAAAACTCTCCTCTAATTACTGTTTGTGCAGTGTTTCCAGGTGACAGACAGTGATGGAGCTCTGTGATAGGGAACCCTCTCTCCATTCATCATAAGGCCCATAGATTATAGTAGATCTAATAGAGTTAGGCATGATATGTTGTCCACGGAACTGTCACCTATGATATATGAATTACAAGGGTGTCAGTGTTTTAAGGACTCTTGTTACATGTCTAACCAAACAAAGTTACAAGAAACTTAAAGAAAAGGGCAAGAAGGAATATATTAAGCATTGTCCAGTCACTGATAAAATGTTGATATATGAATCAAAAAATATCCATTATTGACTCACTGCAGGGACAAGGGGGAAAAAAATGAGAACCAAGACCTGTCATGTAAAGGTACAAGATCCCAATAATGAATGTAACTGTACTGTACACCTAAAATGTACCAATAAACTCAATTTAAAAATACTGTAAAATATGGATTCCAATTACCAAAAGTTTTTCTGAAATGTCTTGGAAAACTACTCTACCACATAATATCAGCCATAGGAATCAATGGAATTTTTAGTATTATTAGTTCAGAATTATTTTCCAAGTTCTTACATGTTTACAGCGTATCATTTACATAAGCATCAATAAATTAATTTGTCTTCCGTTATTTCAGACAGGCACATTTATTTACAGTTATACGACAAAAACTGGTTGGCAAAAATAAACAAGGGACCAAAAAGCTATCCACTAGACACTTGTCTTCAAAGCCATAGATAATCTTGGTGATAGAATTTTAAGATATACATTTTAAGACTGGCACTATACCAAGTATGAGCCCCAAATAAGAGAAAAGTGCCAGGCTGAATGACAGGCCCAGGTTCACTACTCAACACTATAGAAAAGGGGAGAGTTGTTCAAATGCCAACAAGTCCATCTTCCCAGGGATTCCATCCTCTGTAGTGTTTGAAGGGTCAGTGGTCTCTCATGTGATCTGCTCCGAGGACAAGCAGAAATGCAATGTAGTTACCTCCCTCATGATACCTCACTCTATAGTCCTGAGGCCTAAATACTTCATAATCCATTCATCATCTTCGATAGTGTGATGCACCAGAATGGTAAAATTAATTTAAATATGTTAAAGGCCAACTGTCTGAGATGAAATTAAAACTAGAGTTCATCCTTATGTCTCAATATATTGGGATGGTTACCTTTACTATTTTTATTCCTCATTACATTATACCAGTCAATGCAGGAACTTGATGTACAGAACTTTTACTCTACTAAATGGCTAGTGTGAAAGCCCATTCATGTGTTGTCTGCTTGCTGATAAACTTAGATTAGATCTCTAAAGTTGAATTTAGAAGACACAGCCTCAAAAACAAAGTGGTGGCCAACATTTCTGGAAGTGATTAACACCATTCTCACTCTAGATCTTAAAAAGACTTTGTCTTTAAAGTGGACAGCTGGGGACACAATGAAGTGTTATGTGCAGTGGTAGTGCTCTGCGTACAGATGTTGAACAATATTATTTCTCCTGGAAGTAAATTGATTCAAATTTTAAAAAGAGAAGCAGGATATGCCCCTGAATAAGCATAAACATATACTGTAATAGGACATAATTGTGTTTCCAATGGCCACAGTTTGAGAGTGTCCCCCAAAAATTCATGCATTAGAAACTTAATTCCTCCAGGAAGCAGGATTCGGAGGTGGGACCTAGTGGAAGGAGTCTAGCTAATGATGGTAAAGCTCTCATTAATGGATTGATACCTTTCTGTGCAGACCCATTTGTCCTCTTTTTCACCATGATATGGACCAGAACCTCACCAGAAGCTGAGCAGATGTCAGTGCCCTGTTCTTGATCTCTGAGCCTCCAGAATTTGTGAGCCAAAACAAACCTCTTTTCTTTAAAAATTACCCAGGGTTGGTATTTTGTTATAGTAACAGAAAATAGACTAAGTATCAACTTATAATCCTTCACCTAATACTGACCCATTTAATAAATCTGAAAAAATACTGAAGAAGATTTTTAGCACCCTTATCCAATGGAGTATATGAGAAATAGCAGCTAGGCATGATGGTGCACTCTTAGAATCCCAGCACTCTAGGGGCTGAGTCAGAAAGGCTATGAGTTTGAGGCCAGCCTAGGCTACAAAGCGTATTCAAGGACAGGCTGATTTACATAGTGAGACTCTGTCTCAAAAAGTATTACAAAGAACAAAATAACTAAAGGAACTGAATATATACTACACTACTACTAGTAATGAGTGTGTGTGTGTGTGTGTGTGTGTGTATGGGTTTGTGTCACTGGAGATTAAATCCAGGGGGCACTCTGCCACTGAGCTATATCCCCAGACCTTTTGAAAAATTGTTTTATTTTCAAACAGAGTCTCACTGAGTTTCACAAACTGGCCTAAAACTTGCCTGTCTCCTGAGTAGCTGGGATTATAGGAAGGTACCACTATGCCCTGCTCAGATCTAATTCTTGCATTTAATCACTCTCTTCCTACTTTATTTGGATAGACACAGAAAGATTCAGCCTTTGCCAAGCTAATAAAATGCTCTTCATTAATAATGAATGCTGACACAACTACATAGTCACTACTCATTGAGAAATACACTGAATTGGTCCGTGAAATTTAGAATTTCAAATTTCTCTTCTCTGTAAACTAGACATGAAATTTTTGCCATCCTGAATTATGGAGGTGGTAGTTTTCATGATATTATAATACATGAACTATCAGAAAAAACCAAATGATTAGGAATTTCCTATATCTCCCTAAATCCAGGAAAAAAAATGAAAAGAAAAATGTGAAATATAAACCCTCCAGCTACCACATCAAAGTTGCCAGTGGTGGCCCAATTCAGGAAGATGAAAGATCAGCCAGTTTCCTCGTAATCCAGGGCAAAGAGTTACAGAATAATTTTATTGTATTTTACTTCCACAAAAGCCATCAACCTTCAAATGCTCCATTGGCTTCTGGAATGGCATGTTCTACAGGTCTGAAATCACTGGATTCTTGCTAGTTATTTATTTAACAAATCCTGTTGTCTACCTGTGCCACACTGTTCTAAATGCTGGGATGGATATGAAGTTTTAGCTTCAAAAAAAAATTTAGCTAGAGAAATAGTAAGTGATGAGTATTATAAAAAAAAGTAAAAGCCCATCAAATCAAAGTCTATGAGTTTTATTAACAACAAAGAAAGGGGAAGAAGACACTCAAAAAAGGAACAGAAGCAGAAAAAGCCAAGAACTATGAAATATTCAAAGAATGTCAAGCTGTTCAACTGGTCTGGAGCACCACCGTGTTTTGCAAAAACAACAGGAGGAGGAAACAGAAGGTTGGAGGTGAAGGTGGGGACTGGCATGTGAGAGGAACCAACCATCACTTTTTTGATCAGAAGAGTCATATAATATAATAGGTGTTGTAGACTCAGAAAGTGTGGCATTTGATTCAGTTTTTGTTTTCCTTTTGAATTTTATAGTGATTCCTTTTCATTGCTGTGTGCTGCGTTGATTTAAAGTTGTAGAGTCCAAAGAAGTTTTCTGTACAATAAAATCTATTCTTTTAAAAGATTTATAATCAACAACCAAAAAAAAAACTCTACAGAATTAAAAAACATCTTGAACACTGCATGACAAATTGTGAATAAAATGAGAAATAGTTAACATTTCAGACAATATCTGTATTTTCCCAAATGAAGAAACCAAGGACTAAAGAGGCTACGTAACTTATAAATGGTGAATTTGAAGTGGTAGCAGAAAAGAGATAGTAACCTTAGTCTTCCAAATGCAGTGAGATATTTTCAAGTATGCTAAGTATGAAACGCTTAAGTATGCTTTCAAATAAGGTTATTTAATATTTTTCCACAGTAACATCAGTCCCTAACAAAGGCAAACTCCGAATGATCTCAATCTAAAGTGCATAGATTTTGGGCTGGAGATTTAGCCCAGTAGTGCTGCCACCTGCCTCTTAAGCACGAAGTCCTGAGGTTGATCTCTGGTACCAAAAAAATAATAATAATTTTTTTTAAAAAAGTATATAGGCTTCAAAATTTTTTGAAACTGAAAATTATTATATGATTAAGGCATATTTACTGAGATTTTTTTTTAAAAACTCACAGATTGAATTTTGGCTATTCAGTTGGTTCTGTTTATCCAAGAATAAGCTAAACTTTTATGATTTTATGTACAGGAAAATGAGCAGTCTCAATAGCACACCACAAAGTAGATTATAAGTAATATAACTTGTACAGAAGCACAGAGGCACTCAAACATTTCAAAATGGCAGTTTTGGATGAGTAAAATTTGTATATTAAAACAAAGAAAGGGGGAGTGTGTGTAAGGCGAGTTATTTTCTACATGGCAAACCCGAAAATAAGTGTTGCTATGATTCGAAATTTTTTCTATTCAAACTTATTTACTTGGCAAGATTTTATCCAGCCCCTATCAAAATTTCTACAAATCTTTTGTTCATATTGAAGTTGCCTTTAAGGACTATGAATGTCCTGCTTGGGTTATCCTGGGATAACTACTTGGTTACAGTCGTTTGGACAGTCTTTTACAGCTATCAGAGGTGTGATATACTGGGCCTGCTGCTGTCCTAGTCAGCCTAATATTCTGCTTCTGCTTCTAGAACTGTCTTGGCAAGGTACCAAAAGTGTTTATGCTCCTCAAGCCCCTCCTTGTTATTATCCTCATGCACATAAGGCCCTACCTATCCCATTGAACCCCTATCTCTTTTAAGAGCACTCTTAATCTTGCTATTGATTGCTAATTTAATTTAGCCCTAAAATCCATAAAATGAATTCAAAACTTTAAATTTAGCTCCAAAATATTTTTTAATTTAGCATAATTTCAATAGCTTCTTTACAAGTATACTTTAAACCCTTTCCCCCCATTGCTTTCTGTCATGCTTTGAGAACTCTCCCAGGGTTAAGTTCTGGTGTTTGTAGATCTCCTGCCTTTACCCCTTTGCTCATTGTAGTTGCCCGTACACAACAGCTTTGGTGAAGTTTAATGCCATGTGATGTGAATAGAATCAAAAAATGCAGCAAAGTTGTTCATACCCTGAGACCATATACCTAACAGTCACAGTGGTGTCAATCAAACCTGAGTTCTCATTCACATAATTAATCGTTTCCTTTTAAATACCAACATAACAAAATAGAACAGCACAGAAACAAACACTTTAAAGAGAAAGAGTGGTTAAAGGGAAAAAAAAAAAGAAAAATAGCAAGCTAGACAGTGCAAATTGGCAGGTCCTCACGTGTATAAATGACCAGATGATCCTAGAATCTCCCATCTCATGAATCTCTACTAGAGGCCAAGACTTTCCAAATATTGTTTCATAACACATTTACAGAGGCCTATGACAAGATTAAATTATCCTCACTTTCCAGATAAGGAACCAAAGTAACTAACTCAAATCATATAGCATTTAAGTGGCACATTAAGCAGGTTTATCTGATTTCAAAGTCTGTGAATTTAATCTTTATAACACATAAAGAGCAGGCACTTTTGCCCTTGTGTTTCAGGACACCCAAACATCTCAGTTCCACTATTACATTTGAAACCAGGATTCCATATCCCATAAATTTTGTGGATTCTACTTATTCATGACATAGAATGTTCATCATCACCTAGGCTTATAGGTATATGATGAGATCACAGAAACACCAGTTAATAACCATTTGTTAGGAAGCATGACAACAACGGTCTGGGAGATGAGTGGCTCAAGAAACAAAATGCTCAGTACCTAAACTTATTTGCCCCTTCCACAACAGAGAAACGTTTGATATAAAACATAAGTAGGAATTCTCTCCAATTGGGACACAATTTTACCATAAGTATTTTTTTTTATCGTGCATTAATCTTTTCTGTTAAGAATGCTTTCTGGGATGATATAGTCTTCTCTGGGCATCTACTATAGATCATCTGGAACAGCTATGTATTCCTTCAAGATAGATCACTAAGAAGCAAACCTAATCACTGCAAACTTCAGCAGAGATGCTAAGGCTTCATGTCTAGATCAGAAGTGGCTAAGTGTGAACCAAACTGTCCTTTTGAAAGTTTATGGAATTTACAGGATTATTTTCAGCACCCTGTAATACACCATATTGTACTTGCAGTTAGTTCTTTCTGTGAGTTTGATGTAACGGATATTAGTTATTACTGCTGCTATAGTGTATCCAGTGCAACATTATCTGCCTCATTATCTGCTCTATGTCACATTATCTGTCTACCTCAATCATCCCATCCATAAAATGGGGTTAATAATATCTGCCTCGTTTACCTTGAACAAATACTTTTAGAGAAAATGAGGATATAAATTAAATTGCTTGCTGCTCTTTGGAAGAAAGTTGCCTTAGAAACACAAGCTTATTATTTCTCCATAGAAAAGGCTAAATATATTAGGGTTTATACAATGTTGCTAGCTGTGATTTTGCTCTTTTTTTAACCCTAGGCAGAAGGACTACATTAATTCCAGTCCCTAGGTGAACCTTTGATTCCATTTTCCACTGGAGGAAAAAAAAGTTTGCAAAGAAAGGAAAGAAAGAAAAAAATGTAGTATTCCCAAACCTCATTTACGGAACATTCTGTTCTCCAAATTACAGCACAGCAAGCAGGCAAGTGGGAACTTTTAGAATCCTGCATCCAAGCCGGTTCCACACAGCACCCACTAATACAAAATGGCTTTAATTACTTTAATATAAATCCTGGAAATGTGCAGATGGATTGTAATAATTATGCAAAACTGCGATGGTCCTTTATAGAAACGCGGATCTTGCTAGCTTAAAAGAGAATGAAAGGAACACAAGTTCAACACAATATGTCAGGAAGCATATCTCCTATGAAGTCCTGTATTTCAAATGCCAAGCTGTAGGTTTCATCTGATGTGGCAGTTGTTATGGAAACTATGCTTTTTGATTGAATAGCAGAATAAATACCTACCTAAAATCAGCATGATGGACTAGTGCATAAATTAAGAACTCCCCAAGACAACGATTACTTGGAGTTCTTCCTTGAGATAAACTGGGGGGGGGGACGTGTGCGTGTGTGTGTGTGTGTGTGTGTGTTGTGTGTGTGTGTATATATATAATCTAATATGAGCTTAAAATATTCAAAACTGAATAACCTTCCTCACCTAGAACAGTCAAACCTGCGTCACAGTGTGAGTATGACAGTGTTTTTATCTCCCAAACATACTCACTGACACAGTAATGCATTTAAGGCTTAGTGACAAGAACTGATGATTTGTCAAAAAGAATTTTTTTTAATAAGAGTCACATTTCTTCACTTTCCTCCTAAATTAGTGCAGAAGAAGCCTTGGGAAATGAATGTGGGGTTATTATCATTGTGATTTTTAAATCAAGTGGGTCATATATAAATGTAGAAAATCCCCAGGCATAAGAGAAAGGTCAGTCAAACACGGTTTTCATATTTTTATGAGTCTGATATTAGACTGTTGCTGATTCCTACTGATATTAACAACCTTCCATAAATCATAATACAAATACTTCTATCTTTCAGGGTAGATGTAATTCACCCATTTGCTGACTTAATTAAAGGCTCACTGTATAAAATATGAAATAAAACATATTGAGGTTTGTTTTGCTCTTTCACATTTTACAAGGAATGATATGCTAAGGAAAAGAGAGTGTGAGTGCAACAGGCACCCATATCACAAACTTCTCCATAATGGGCGTGCATTGGCCCATTGGATCAACATCTTTCAATTTATTAGCATGACAAAGGACACAATTATTTTGGATATGCCTGAATGCAATTTTCATTAACTTTGCAATGATTTATTAACAAAAGTGTCAGGAATGTAATAAAAGCAGCAGGACTCCTCAAAATGCCAAAATAAAAAAAAAAATGAAGAATACAGCAGAATTTCCCAACACGCCTTACGGCATCAGGTCAATAAGGTTGCCTGATTCCATCAAAAGCATCACCATGGTGAGTGAACTCTGCAATTAACAAAGAGTAAGCACAAAAAATGCTAATATCTCATTTGAATGTAATTATGCACAGATTACTGTTCACTGGAACAAGAAAAGGGATTTTAATTGTCATCCAAAGTTACATGCAAACCCTAGATTCTAGTTAACTTTTTTTTTTCTTTATTGGTTGGGGCATTCATATGAGAATAAAGTATGCCATCCACAAATTCTTAGGCTCAGGTACATTGTTAAAGGCAATGCCTTTGTTTAAGAGATACAACTTGCAAAGTTTTAAAATGACATCATGCCATGTATGTTGGCAAGGTTAGTTTGTAATAAGTTTCACCATCGTTTGCATTTTAATACTATTTGATCTCATTTACATGTTTAAATTTGTTCCTGTAATAAAATTCATTAGTATGTTTATCATAACCACATAATGAATATAGCCCTTATGTAAAATAAAAAATTGAAAGTACATTAGAGACATTACAAGCTGTTTGAAATTACTGTGCTTTGCATATTATACCTTATTAATTAAATTATAAATTATTTATTTATGTTATTTCTTTAATCAGGGGCAAGCACTAGAACAATATTATATTAGTAGAAGAAACACAACACAACTCAAAGCTAAATCACATGTGGACCAATTTCACATAGAGGCACACAGAACCATTTGCCATGGGGTGGCAAATGCCACTCCCCCTGCTGTGCCTCAAGGGAAGCAAAGGCACTGTTTAAAGGAGAGTGGAGGGTGGAGGGAATAAATGCTTCCCGCGCAGTTAAAAACTTCACTTGCAGTATAATATCTCCCTTTGCCTTCTCCTTTTATTAGTATAATTAGATCAGATATGTAGATGGAAGCAAAGAGCAAATCATTATAAGAGTTAATACTATGTCCATTTTATATGTAGTCTATGGAAAAGAAAAAAGCAATCTTTTCTATTCTTTCCTTTTTCTCTTTTGGTTTCCTTTGTCAGCAGTAATAAAGAAAGAGCAAGAAAGAGAGAGGGGGGAACAGAAAGAGAGACAGAAGAGAAAGGAAAATTATACTGGAAAAATAACTCAATATTTAGGGATACAACACTAAATTCATCTTTCTTATTCATCTTTAAAAATGATTATCAAACTATGTTTCTAATCCCTTGTTTGAGTACACAAGTTTGACTCCAGGCTCAGCCTCAGTCTTAACTCACAGCAGATTACATTGTTTCAAAAGCAATTACTTTGGTCTGCATGGTCTACATTAATTACAAGATTATTTTCACACAAGAAAACAATAAGACATTATTCCAGAATCTCCTTCTCAGAATTCTACAAACATATGTGCCATATTGGAACTCAGTTCCAATAGCCTCTAATATAAGAAAATGTAAACTTAGTGAGAAAGTTAGTATTGAAAGTGAATAACAAAAAAGGCCATGCATGTTAATAATACATATTTCCTTAAGTTATAAAATTCATTTTACTTTCTTCATCAGTTTTTGGTTAGTGCAATTCTCTCCTACCTCACAGTTTACACAATTCGGTAAATACCAGAAAAGAAGAGGATATGAGGGAAAGCAGTATCATGAAGAGAGATTCACCACTGAGTGGTCTCACTCACGTATCTGTAGTCATCTCTTCTTCGCACTGAGCAGAACCACCTCCCTCAGCCATCTATGCAGTTAGGTATAGCTGTGAGATCAAGTTCCAGCTAGCTAACTAGGACTCTGAATAGATAGAAGTGACAGATGCTATCTCTTCACTTGGTCTCTAAGATCTACCACCCATCATGCTATGGCTTCTTCTTCTCGCCACTCTGTCAGGACAGAGAGGGTCCAGCCAAGAACTTGCAGTCTTCAGGCAAAAGAGACACAGACCACTGGATGCAAAGAACCTGGGTCCCTAAATGACTATATCAATTTAAGTACCCCCTCATTCTAATTGGACATTGGCAAGAATGAGAAACAAATTTGTTGTGTTGTGTTATGGAGAATTTAGGCTCTTTATGTTACAATCATTAGCCTATTCTGAAGAGAACAAAGTTAAAATGAAAGATGGGCCATTTTGGTTTTTCCTAGAACTTCCTTGCATTAGGAAAATAATTCTAGATATAATTCATTTGACTGGTTTCAGGCAATATCCTAAAATTTAAATAAAATTTGATAAAAACAATTTGATCCTGCAAGATTCATTAAATGAAAGAGTTTTCTCCAGTACTCTGGGTATTTTTCTAAATTAATAAATGACTACTAAAAACACATGATTGCATATTATGATTTCAAGTAGCACTCTATACATAAGTTCAGGACAGAAAAATCAGCACAATTTCTTACAGAAGAAAAAGAAACCCAGTACATATAGGTGTTCATTACAAAGAACTAGATTAACTCAACAGAAGGCTTCTTGAAAAACACATTTCTGATCAGTGTACTGTGTTTTCCTGAGGGCATATTTCCAGCCCAAATGCTTCATTAGCAAATAATCACGACACCAAGACACGCTTACCTTTGTACTACTTCTGAACTAGGGAGCTATGAGTGAACCACATTTCAAGGATGAATAATGGGTGACACCAAACATAAAAGCTTTGAGGTCAAAAAATAAAGTGGAAGCATAAATATGGTCTGGACTCAGCTATGATGCCACATGGGGAAACAATGTCAGCAGAGTCAGGAAACAACATTGTATTAACATTTCTAATAATTCAACAGGTAAAGAAATTACTTATTTTATCATCTGCTAGTTTGACCAGCATAATAAAAAATCTTACTAGTTGTGTTTGTCCATATTGGACATAACATAAAACATCTGTTGTAAACTGTACGTACCTGACTATTGTTATAAGCCTACAAGCAGCATGTTAATCATTCAAGAGTAAAAGCCTAAAGGTCCAGTCAAAAATTGATTCAATAACACCCCACAATCTAGATTAATAAATACTGTACTTGTGAAGATAAGCCTTATGATATATTTTCCAAAAAGGTAGAAATAAACATGGTTTGTTTCAAATGAAAGTATCCTTCCAAGCTATTAAAACCAAAAAGCAGTCTATATCCAATAGATACAATATGACAAATCTTTAAAAGACATAAGAAAGCACACAATCACATGTTCATAACAAATAATGTACTACCTGGATCCTATCTAATTATGTGTTTAAAATGGCATGAGAAGATGAGGAAAATAGAAAAGATAAAGGAAGGGCAACTCATGTTTGCTGACAACCTATTATGTAACAAGTTCACTCACTCCCACATCCACATAAAAAACATCTCTTTCCAAGGGTCCTAGCGATTCCTTGTTACTTCCTGTATCCAGCAGGAACCTCTCCACTGAGCCTCAGACCAATGCATTTGCCAACCCTTCAGTTCATACCTTCACTGAGTATCTTAGAGACATCTCAACTGTTAACGTGTTAGTTCAAGTTGGATCTTCCTCCCTCCCCACACCTGCTCCATCTCAGATTGTTCCGTCTCAGCTGTGAGGGACGTCATATGCCTGTAATCGAAATACATAAAAGGTAGAGGCAGGAGGAAGACCTTAAATTCAAGCCTAGCCTGAACTACGTAGTGATACTCTATTCCTGAAAAGAAAATGTAGATGTTCCATTTCAGCAAAGAGCAACTCCCTCTTTCCAGTTCTTAGGCCAAAATATGAGACTTTCTTGACTCCCTCTTTTCTCACACTTCACACCCAATCTAGCAGCAAGTTGTATCAGCTACACATCAGAGTAGGTAAAGAACATGACTGCTTCTCATCCTTCCACTGACACAAACTGCAGGAGTTCTCTTTCTAAAAACGCATGTTAGATCGTTCTTCTATTCAAAACTTCCCACAGGTTCCTATCAAGTTGAGGATAAAAACCAGAGAACATATGATCACATATAAGGCCCTCTGTGATTTCCCTCATTTACTTGATTATGTTCCTCTTCCCGTTTCTCACTCACTCCTGTCTAGCCACACTGGCTTTGTGCATTTGCTGTAAGCCCTGCCTATAACAGTCTTATTTTCTGTTCAGGCTTTCGTCAAACGTCATTGTTTCTGAAGACTTTATTTTAAGCGACCATTCTTTTACCTCTTGCCCTAGCATTTATTAACTCTTTTTTTAGCCTTTTTCTCTATAGCACTTCATATATGTAATTATCCTGTTGTCTATCTTCTCCCTTTAGAATGTAATCCATTTGAGGAATTTACTCATGTCATGTTTTCTAGAGCCAAGAAAATCCAAAAATATTGATTAACATGCATGCTTGGAAAGACTGTATTAGCTTACTTAATTCAAAGAGCTATATTAAGTTAAGAATTATAAGCATTCTTACTTAATAGTTAAAAAAATTAGGCTCAGAAAGAAGAATTAATTGCCCAAATAGCAAAGGTAAGAATAGGCAGATGGATGAAGTCCCAGTTGATCTAGGATGCTTTATTGTTTCTGTCATACCACCTGGCTTACATAAAAGTTATCAGACACTCTTTACATAATTACTTAGGCTTAAAAGTCAGATGATTCAAGTATCTCATCGTTGTTTTATTTTTCTCTTTCCTTAATCCATTCTGTTGAGTTTCTTAGTCTTACTTAAGTTTCAAAAATCATTATATCTAACAAATAAAATAATATTAACTTAAATTTTAAAAAACATTTTCTTCAAAACTTACATACTACTTAAACAAGAACAGAATTACTGATGTGAACCAACTTCCTAGGGCATATCTGAAATTTATGAATTATTTCCTTTGATTTCATGTTATAAGAAAAATAAGTGTGAGGACTGAAGGTGTAGCTCAGTGGTAGGTACTTGCCGAGCATGAATGAGGCCCTGGGCTTGATTCCCAGTACTGAAAAAAAAGTATGAAAAATAAGTTTGAGAGCTGGTTTTAATTTAGTTTTTTTTTCTAATCTTCCTATACTGATGTAATGCATTTTTCATCCAAAAGACAAATAAAAAGGGAAAGAGAAAGAAAGGGAAATGAAATAAGGGAAAATAAAAGTTGAAAGAAGAAAAAGAGAATGGAATTAAGGAACAAAGAGGAAAAGATGATGGTCAAGACTATTCCACTTCACAAATAGCTAATAACTATTCAAATCTGCTTTACAAAAGCTAAATCCCTGGCCCCAAATTTAGAGAAAATTTAGAGTTCTAATAGACTTGTAAATTTTTTATAGACTATAATCCAATTTGCAAATCAATTTTTAGTTCAGACTATGTTCAGAAGAGACATGAAAAGGCAAGAATTCCAGTCCTATGCGCACAGGTATGAAATAAACTATCTACTTTAGTTTCCAAATTCACACACACACACACACACACACACACACACACTTTCTATAGACATTTATGTTAAACCAACTTGAATATTTGGTAATTTCCAATTTCCTGTGATCCTGAAATCGGCATTATTTATCTTAAGTCACTAGACATTATTCTGTGGAAAGATTTACTCTGCTAAATTTAGCAGTGAAAATAAATTCCATGAGCCTAGATGTTTAAACATAATTAAAGGTAAAATTTAACATAAAAAAGATGCAAAACTAAGGTTCCTCCTACTACCATCTTCATATATGGAAAAGCTTGCCATAATGGGTATGCATAAGTCAGGGAGTGAGTTTAAAGCACATATCTCCCTCTTACATTAAAGCTTTAAAAATATCAATAATAAATAGCATTTTAGCAAAGCTTCAAGTCCAAAGAGCACCTCAGGTTTTTGCTTATAAAGTCTGAGAATGATTTTTCCAGACTCAAAAATAAAGATGAAAAGATATCAATTCTGTTTTGTTTGTTTTTTGAGGGGGGGAAGGGGGGGCTTTACCGGGGATTGAACTTGGGTCATTGCACTTGCAAGGGAGGCCACCTAACTGCTGAACTAAATCCCCGCCCAAGATCTCAATTCTGATTGATCCCACTTGCTTCTGAAGCATTTCGGGCTCTTGTTGCATAGAGTGAAACATGGGCCAACCATACTAGTTGTCACTGGTAGCTTGTGAGCCCACGCAGAATCCTGAAACCACTCCAGATCTGTCCAGATTATGTGTGCATTTTATCAAGATGCTCATTTACACATCAAAATCTGAGGAGCATTTATGTAAACTACTGTGTAAAATACTTTAAAGACAAGTTATAAGACCTAAAGAACCTTTAGACCACATTCCCCCCGCAAAAAAAAACAGAATTGGGCTATTCAGAAAAAGATAGTTTATATCATTAGGATCTTATGTACTATTATAGTTTATTCACACCAGAGAAACTATTTGGTATTTATACATGTGTGACTTATTTATTTCACTTAGTAGTATATCCTCAATATGTATCAATTTTCCTATGAATGAATCTAATTTCTCATTCTTTATGGCTGAGTAATATTCCATTTTATAGAAAAATCACATCTTCTTTATCCAGTTTCCAACTGATGGACAAATGGGCTGTTTCCAAGTTTTAGCTATTACAAACTGTGCCGCTATAAACGTGGGTGTGCATACTTCTCTGTGATATGATTCTTTTAATTCTTTTGGAAAGATACCCAGCTGAGGGATGGCTGGGTCAAAGATCCTAATGATGTAATTGACAATGTGAAACAGGAAGAAAGGGGGTCAAGGTGTAGGGAAAGTGGAATGGTAGGGGAAAGCTCATAAGGGAAAAGAAAAAAATATGGGAAAATGGAAATTATGGAAATTAAGTGTTTGTAAAGCGGGAGGAGGGGAGGAGTGGGTGAAGGGAGGGCAGGGACAAGGGGAAAAAATGAGAACCAAGACCTGTCATGTAAAGGTACAAGACCAATGATGATTTTAATTCTTTTGGAAAGATACCCAGCTGAGGGATGGCTGGGTCAAAGATCCTAATGATGTAATTGACAATGTGAAACAGGAAGAAAGGGGGTCAAGGTGTAGGGAAAGTGGAATGGTAGGGGAAAGCTCATAAGGGAAAAGAAAAAAATATGGGAAAATGGAAATTATGGAAATTAAGTGTTTGTAAAGCGGGAGGAGGGGAGGAGTGGGTGAAGGGAGGGCAGGGACAAGGGGAAAAAATGAGAACCAAGACCTGTCATGTAAAGGTACAAGATCCCAATGATGAATGTAACTGTACTGTATACCTAAAATGTACCGACAAACTCAATGAGGAGGCTGGGATTTAGCTCAGCGGTTCGGTGGCCTGCCTTGCAAGCGCAAGGACCCGAGTTCAATCCCCAGTACAAAAAAAAAAAAAAAAAACCAAAACCAAAACCAAAAAACTCACCGAGGGAAAAGAAATTAAAAATTAACATTCACCATTCACTATATAAAAAAAGTTCACTTAACTTGAGAACCTAACTTCTCTTGCTTCTCAGTTCATATAAGGAATAAATGCAAATGACCCAAGCAGCCATGGCTTCTTGACCGCTGACTCAACTAGTCTGAAAGCATTATATTTGAGCTATACAAAGAGAACTGCAAACCATCACCTGAGTAAAAATAATTTCATTCTCAAGTCTAACAACATTTAAATGATAGAAGATTCCAATTTAATTAGTACAACAATGTGAAGCCAGCTCAAATAAAAAGCAGGAACAATTTTCTAATAGATTCAAATTGCAAGCTTCTGACAGGCTATGACAGATGACATATTTACTTTTCATGGGAGCTAAATAAATGAGTACCTTAGATAGAAGGTGAGTTTAAATCACAGCAAATTTGGAATTAATTAATCTATTGACAATATATTTTTTAAACACCTTTTCTCTTATAAAGGAAAATAGATCTATAAAGCCAGTTAGTTAAAATGGCAAAACTCAATACATTATTGCAGCTTAGTAGCGAGTTGGGAATTTGACCTTTCTTCAGAAATTAAATGATGCTTTAATCAGAATTAGCCACATGTACATGGGGTCAAGCGCCATCCTGAAATTTCACTAAATAGCTCTGTCTTGTCTCTGATCATAAATGCTTTAAGTCCCAGGTTTTAACATCTCAGTACTTTTAGTACTATGGTTAGGCAGCTGCCACACATTTCATTTTAAATATATCAAGTTTTTGTTGCCTCGTCGAGGCTCCTTTTGACAAAATGTTTAATTTAATAAATTAATGATCTGCATTTCATCTTATTTTTTGTGACCTTTGTTTCCTTAAGTAATAGAGAATTCAAATATGATTCCAGAAACTGAAAGGAAAATGAGAATATAAGTGTACATATGCTTGAAGACATCACGGTGAACTAATGACTAATTACTGTGCAATTGAATACTAATGGAGAGACCCATGAAATCAACATGAACAGGAAATGAACTCAATATGACCAATGGTTCTACAATTAAAATCAAATAAGTGCCTCATAATAAAAAGACTTAAAAGATATTACTACAACCAACCAATTATTCTCTAGGTTACACTTTACTAAAAAATAAGCACAATGCTAGGTAGAAGTATCTGACTTGATATCTTCTGAAAAGTTAATGTGTATCTGAAATGTGAATTATAGTACTGTAATTATCTTCAAATTAAAGTATGTAAAACTAGTTCAATAGCAAGTCGCTTATTAAAGCAAATCAGATAAACATGAATTTCAGCTAGGAAACTTGAGAGGTTAACTTTCTAGGACTGCTTAATTAATTAATTATCGCTCTGAATATTTAACTCTTTAAGTCTTGGCAGTCCAATCAAAAAAACTGTCAATAAGAAGCAAATTTAGAGATTAGGATAAGCAAGAAAAAACAAAGCAAACAAATTGTTGAAACCTTAACCTTTAATGTTTGAAGAGCTAATGGCAATTTATAAGAATTAATTAATAAATTTTGCAACCACTTTTTTAAAAAATTGCACGGGTAAATTGCCTTTAGTTCTATTTCATTTACTTTCTTTTCTGCAATGCAATGGCTGATTGAAGCAGATTGAAATAAACTACAATATTTTCTCTCGAAAAAGTCTACTCACTTATCAGCTGTGGATCTAATCAAGGACCTAATAAGTCCATAATGGTACATTTGCTTCCCAGGAGAAACCACTGTTTCTCATCATTCCAGAAAATACCCCCTCACAAGGTACAACCGAGAGCCACAGACTCACTGCAACAGTCTAATAATTTGATTGGGAGCCCTTAGGCAGGGATAACTTAAATTACAATTAGAGAGCCTTCACACTGGTGCTAACATCTGTGTACTGAACCACTGTATACTGATTAAAGGTTTTTAAAAGAGAACTAAGTACTTCCCACATTAGAGCGAGTCTAATTCTAATGGCCCTCGTCCTTGGTATGTAATACTTCAACATTCCCTGCTGCGCTTCCTACTTGTGAGTCCAAAGAATCTACACACTTGGATAATAACCATTTTAGAAGTGTCCAATAAATTGCTCAGGTATAAATGGGCAGAAGGGCACAACCTTGGGAAGGGAAAGGAAACACTATTCATTTCATCTTTCTTTCCATTTCCCCCACTGAATTTGTAGCTACATAGTTGAGGTATTTTTGTTTTTCTGCTAAAAGAGTGATTCTAAGGAGAGGGTCAGAACTCAGAGAACTTGCCAAGGGGGCACCAATTAATGAAAGTTGAAATGAATGGGGGCATGGACACCACATCCCTCAGTGTCCTCCCTGTGTTGTTATTAAATGAATCCTGAACACAAGGAGAACAGAGTCGGGAGAAAGCAGAGCCAAGGAGCTCTCCCCTCATGCCCTACCCACTCCTTTCCTTCCCCCTCTATTCATTAGGGCCTTTTTCAAGCACATGGCTAAAGCAGATGTCCCTGAGAACATTTTGTTTCCCCCCTGCATCTAGGCTCAAACACCTGGGCTCTGACACGACGTCCAGTGGAGGCTATTTTCTTTTTCCTTTTTTAAACTTCCCTTTTATTTGGTTTGCATACAAGGCTAATAATGAGGTTTTAAAAACTATACACAATCAGCATACAATTACACTCATCGGGAGCCTGACATGTAATTTCTGATAAACCCATATAACTATGAACAGCAAAAGGAACCACGGAGCGCACACAATGTGTGGGGTCATCAGAACACAATGCCAACACAATCTCTGCGTCATGTCTTGTTGCATAGTATTAATCAGTGCAAACATTGTTTGGGAAATGAGAGGGGAGAGAAAGAGCAGTTTCCCAGCTGCTAGTGCTTTGCCATCAAATCTGATAGTTCCATCTCACATAAGAAACTTCAGTAATAAAGCTTAGGGCCAAGTAATGACTCTTGAAGTGTCTACTTAAATGGTTCAAACTGTAATCCAATAGTAGATATTTGTATACAGACCCAACTATCCTGATAATTTCATACTAGACATTTCTTGAGCAATTTGAATACTTTCAGAAATTTAGGAAATATATTCACAGCTACTGTAGTGGGTACAGAGTATCCACATTATCTAAATGACCAGTGGTATTGGCTAATTAATAGCTACAAATTTTATTTATTCCAAATTTTCAATTACTGCATGTTAAAACATGACTATTTTCTGTTGATGGTTATAGGTAAAGGATACAATAAGATTTCATTAAGAAAGAATTATACAGGGCCACAAAATGACAGCTCAGGTCATTGGGAAGCACAATGAAAAACTATTGTCAATACTATTGATATGTCTCAGGAAAAGTGAGTCTGGGAAATGCAGAAATGTCACAAGCTTTGTTTTACCTTCATTTTAATAGAGCATAGCATGACCTGTATGGGAGGGGTTGACTACTTCAATTAGGTTTATGCTATTTTCTATAGGACTTCCAATCAGTGCATTTAGCTGGAAAGCAATTCCTGGCTTTATTATTACTGTTGTCGTCCTTAAAATCATTCTATTTATTTTTTTTAATTCATCAGGAGGGGCAAAGGGAAGATGGGAGCAATAAAGAAAAGCCAGTAACATGCCCTTAGGGACCAATAGCAAAGGGAGAAGAATCACAGGGGAAGAGAGATAGGAGATTAAAATGAAAGACATATCTTATTAAACCATCATAATTAAGAAGTAATAGGTATTCAGAAGGAGAGGCAAGCCCAAAGGTCTGAAGGTGTCTACGGTAGCAAGGACAAATGTTTTCTGCTAAGTAATAATCAACAAATAATCTATATTAACATGTAATCTGGACCACAGGAAAATAAAAAGGCAGAGAGGTCTGCTTTTTCACAATTTCCCCCATCCTGGTTTAACGTGGACAGATCTAAACTGAAACACACTAGAGAAAAACAGTGATGACCTCTTTTCCATGACATATAAATTCTGGCAAACACAGAGGTAAAAAGCATTTGGTTACAGCGTACTAGGCTCCCTGTCACCTGTAACTTTTACTACAGGATGGTCCCGGTTCCCAACCCCGAGGTTACAACTGCTTCGAGAGATCCAAGGGAATCAGAGCCTGATGAAGAAACTGACCCCACATTATTCATTTTGGCAGAAGACGGGAATTAATTGAATGGATTTTCCCCTAGCTCCTGCACTTTAAGTTAGCTGGACCTCAAGCACCGAGGAGTCTGAAGGAAAGGAGAAACACATTTGGTCCTTGGACACCCCCTAGTGTCTATGCGAGCACGGACACGTCTGGCAGGTATGTCCCTGCTTTTTCTGTGGCACTGCAGAAGACCCCGACTGGCAGACTGGATTGGACAAGATAGTTCCTCCTCGTGGAAGTTCCAGGCCTCCAGCAGTGTAGGAAGTCCACTTTCTAGTGAGGGGAGGAATCCAGGTGTCTGACTTGCATCTTCTTTCTGATGCTTCCTAGAATTTTTATTTGCCAGTAACTTTGTCTCAATGTGTCAGACTTTGTCTCAAGAAAATATGGAAATTTATAGGTGGAGCCAGGAAGGGCCTATAATAAGCTTTTTTATAAAAAAGATGAATTTCATAGTTAATATGCTGTATGCAAAATGGAAAAGCAGAATGTAGGAAAAATCTATTTCAGAGAATATATGGTAGTTTGTCTTTATATAGATAACTTGTGAGAGTTTGAATAAGCACTGTGATGTATTTATGTTTACCCATGTGATTGGATGTGAATACTGAGTAAAGTCTGGGAAGACTGCTTGCCACTTCTCTCAGTCAGCGATTCTCTGAGCGATATTTCATTTGTGTGATGAAGATATAATTTAAAAGTGGCTTGGAAAAGCTTTAGTGTAAGCACCTTTGAAAGTTCCCATACACATTATGTGTGACTCCCTTTCCATCGAGGTAAATTAATTCTTTGTGTCCCAGGGTTATCTACGGACTAGGCCTGCTCTGTTAAGGTACTGTTAAAATTATGAAGTATTACTATGCACTTCATACAGTTATCTGAAAAGTGCAAATGAGCTGGAGTGTTGTTTGGTTATTACTACCCAAATCTGTCCCAGAACTCCACAAACCTGACAAAAGCTTTCCTATATATGCCTTGATAGAATCCCATATTTTCCTAATTTTTCTAGCAGGATGGTTTCCCTGAGGTATTGGGGAAGCAGTCTGTCATTCTATTAAACGTTTAAGAATATATTATGGCAATGTATAGTACTTTTTCAGGAGGCAAATGGGAAGGTTCTACTTGCAATTTTTTAGGTCTGTTTACAGAATTGAATAATTTTAGAGGTCAAGAGTCCTGAAAGACTACCTAATTCACACTCTTATTTAAAAAATGCAAATCCAGACATTTCATAACTTGCGCAGATTCACCTAGCAAGGATGTCAAATGCTACAACAGCAACTCAGAGGTTCTGTCTAAGCCCATTTTTGGTCACTGATGTTAAAAGAGTAAAATTGCCTAGAGAAAGCCTTATAGACATAAAGATGTCATCTGTGGCTAGAAAGGGAAGCCTGATTACATTTGTACCTTGCATAATGAGAACACATTTTTTCAAAGAGGAAGATGTCTGGCCAGTTGCTTCAGAACTCACCTGGAAGACAATAGACTCAGGGCTGTTATATCCTTGATATTTCATTCATAACTATTGCATGTGAATTTTATTGTAGACAGAAAAAAAAATTAGAAAAATAAAGTTAACATCTTGGCCTCCCCACCACCACCACCCCAAATGTGTGAATAAAACTATTTTGTTCCTTCCCAGCAGGAAATACTATTGTTTTAAACACCAAAAAAGATAATGCTTGCTTCTGGTTACAGACCACACAAAATAAACTTAGTTTTAAAAAGGAATCTTGGCATATGGTAACAAAAGCTATAATTCTCTTGATCTTTAATCTCTATGCCAATGTCTGTTTTACAGATTATGGCCTCAGCACCTGACAAATCTGCTTAGTAAATTCCTGGCTGCCAAATCTGGCAACACAAATGCTGTCTGAAATACATTCAAAAGGTCAAATATTTTCATAATAACTACTTTACATAGCCTAGTAGGTTTCCCTTTAGGACACCAATTAGAACTTTTTTAAAGGAAAAGTGTTAATTTTTATGATTACACACAGAACTGAGATTTTTATTTAATATACTGGGCCTTCTTTTAATGCTTTTCAAGGGTATCAACCACTTTGCCAACAGACGGGTGCTACAGCAGGGGTGATTATAGTAATTTTTCTTGTAATTGGAAGTCACCATTTGGTTGCTATCTTTCACATGCTGTTGACTCATCATATAATTCTTTATAATGGGGGCGTGTTGTATGTCACAGGAACGTGCCAAACAACTGAAAAATAACAAATACAGGAACTCCCCAGGCTGGTGGGTACCATGAGCGTTTTTAAGATCTGAGCAGTTCTTTAGACTTGATAAATGTTCATTTAATAGAAGTGACCAAACACTGAGAGAAGGTTTATAAAGGATTTGGGGCATATCTCTGTTTTCTCTCAAGAGAAGATGGCTTAAATAACAGACTCTGTTACAAACTGTGAGAACACAATTTTTAAAAGATAAAAAGGCATAAGTACTAATTAGAAATATCAAAGCCCCTTTGTCCTTTCCCATGTAGACAAGAACTTAATCCCAAAACAAGTGCAACATGTTGTTCCTTGGTTTCTCTTATAATAATTTTACTTTTCATCTCTTCTTGAATCCCAGTCATTAACACAGTGCATTAATGGAATTAATGCTTGAGCAGAGATTACATGAGAATACTGGATGCTACATAAAAGAATGGGTAAGTGCCAGAGGTGGAAGTTGAGACAGCAGAGTTCTTACTCCAGATCTGCCATCTTGGAAGTCGTGTGAACATAACTAGGCCTCAAATCTCCTTACCATGAAACACAAAGAAGAGTACTACTGTGATTCCTACATTTCCCCAAGAAAGAAGTAAAAATAAATAACTGAGTGAGTCTGAAAATATTTTGTAAGTTAAAACACTAAATACTAGGCCTTACAGTTTAACTTGAAATGATGGTTTCTGTTAACACTTTGCCATCTGTGAACCAGTAAGGTTGGCACAGCCATCTGCAATGTACATTCTATCTGACTCTGTGTGCGTAATTTCTTAGGGATTTCCCAAGAGTATTAGAACAAAGCTGCTCATTTTTATGAAAAGTATAAGATTAAATATATGAGAAGTATAAGATTAAAAATTCTCTGTGTTATTTGCTTTTAACTGATCAATAACTGCTTTGTCTTCCAAGTCATACCATGACACTGACAGCCATGTTCCCTGAAGATAACAGCTGAAGTCGGATTAGCTGGACCCAATTCGAGAATTCTTGCTTGGTGTCTCAAAAGCTGGATTTCTCTGCTTAATTTTCTAAATTCTCTTTTATAACTGAAGCACAATATTAAATATACTCAAGATCATTAAATTCCAAAGTTCTAAGGCCAAGGTAATTTGCCTCACAAACCGTATGTCAAAACTCTCTGGTATAAAGTCTACTATGAGTTAGCCCTCGGTATTTACAAAAATTGCAACACAATTTTAAATAAGTAAACATAAAATACAATGATAAAAAAAACATAACAATACAAATAATTTATGGGAGGAATGCAGGGGACCAAACTTTGAGACACATATGTTTGGCAAGCACTCTACCAATGAACTATATCATTAACCCTCAAACTATTTAACCAAATTTAAGTTTTACAACACTAAAACCAAACACAAAACAAAATTATTTTGCCGAGCTCAGAAGTGCACACCTATAGTTAGGTAGGCTGAAGAAATCAAAGCTAAAAGCTAACACAGACAACTTAGTGAAACCTTGTTGATAAATAAATGTTGCAGATGTAGCTCTGTACAAGACCCTGGGTTCAATCTCCAGTACCAACACCAGAAAATATATGGGTATATTATGTACTTTTAGACTGCTACTTATTCATAGCTATTTCCAGTTTTTAATTTCACATACTCATTGCTTTCATCAATGACAACTGATGGTAGCTAGTTCAGTAACAGACTATCAAAGAATAATGGTAATTTTCTCTAATAACTTTCAGATAACTAAGTGTAAAAACAAAATTCATAAGGCAATTTCGTCTAGGGTCACTAAAACTGCAAATAATCAAACAGATAACTTTATACTTTATAGAAACCCTCAAACATTCAGGACATTTCACTTGCCAAATATTCTGATCTGTCCAGTTATATAGAATTTAATGACGAAATTATGGATTGGTAAATAAGCTTTAAAGTCAGGATTAGAACTTCATTTCATATGTTGCAACTAGGTATTAATCAATCCAAAAGGAGAAAAATCCCTTTGTTAAGTTCAGTTCTACCATTCAGATCCTAAGTACACTTTGTTGATAATGACCCACTCCTATTGGTCACGACAATAAACCCCACACATGCCAAATTATAAAACCTGCTGAGCAGGCAATATGCCATTCTTTTCCTCAACAGAGGAAAATATTTTCTCAACTGAATCATATTTAGAAATACTAAGTATTCAAGGATTCCTTTTTTTCCCCTGCTTCATCTTGTTGGGTATACATATTTCTGTCTGATGAACTACTTGTATCCAGCCAAATGACACCGATCAAATTATGGAACAAAAAAAATTAGACACTCTTTGTCATATTCCTTTATTACAGAGCTAACAACTTAATTCTGTTAATAAATTTTGCTTGATAATGGTTTTATCCTTTTCCTCTTTGTTTTTTTAAATTCAGAGAAAGAGGGAGGTACATGGAGACAAGGGTATATTAGGATTGATGCATCTTCTAGTTTTTCTCCTGTGTTTAAAATCATAAACTATTCACTAATGTGAATTCTTACAAGCAGCCTGTCAGATCCATTGTGATAACTAATATAATAGCATACTGTATATGCCACTGTTGTTAAGGCCATTATCTTGTTGATTGCTGTTGTTTCTGACAATGCTATTAATAACATTACTATGTTGATAATTATACTAACAAACAATGTTAAACACAAACAACACAATATATTTCATACTATACATACTGGAATAAAGTGCATTTCCTGGCCAGAAACTGATAATCTAAATTGTAAATGACACCCACAGCACTTGTCTTCAGAGCATTTAAAGTATGTGAGTGGGTGAGACTTTACCAAAGAAGTGCTAGAAAATACTTTTTACATAATAGCTCTTCAGGTACAAATCGGAACTTGGAAAATTATGTGAACATTCAAAGATGAATAATCTGGAGAGATCAGACCAATGTGAGTTAAACAGAGAAAAGCAAGGATTTAGACTGCTATAATTTCGGGGACATCTATATCATAGCAGTACACAGCAAAACTAGTAAGGAACTTTATTTCCCTAATCTCTCTCTGATTACAAATGCAATCAACTCAATAGTAAAACAAGAAAGTGGACAGGACAGAAGAGTACAAAGAAGAAAATAAAAAGCATATGTAATACTATCAATGGGAAGGCAATTTAAATTTTGAGTGATTTACTTTGTAATGGGGAAGAATCCTAATTAGAACAACAATTTATCTAAGTGCTTTTCAAATATTCCATCATGACCCATTACTGGAAGTTACAATCAATTTTGGGGTTTATGCTCAGCATCCTTTTTTTTTAATACAATGGATGTTTTATAGTACAAGGGAAGTTTATCATGAAACTTTTATTCATATATAATCCCTGTAGGTATAGACTTATAATGTAACACAAATTTCTAAGTATGGGACACAAGATACTGAAATTAATGGCTGAAAGACATCAGTTGCCATGATTTTAGTTGATTTATTTAAAAAGGGGGAAGGTAACTGTATACCATTCCAATAATTGATGTATTTCACAATAAACTTAATCTTGGTAAGAAAAATCTTTAAAATAAGATTTTATTGTGATACTGATGGAGTTATCAATTGCCTTCACTTGGTTGCATTCATATATCCTAGACTCCATTAAACAGAAACAAATCTTATTGTGAACTCTATGAAACTCACAAAGTAGATATTAATCAAATAATTATAAAATTTCAATTGTGATAAATGTCATGGTGCTCGGAGGGTGAAGAAAAAGATAATATAATTTAACTTGACCAAAAGAAAACTCAGAGCAGGTGGCCCTAAAAAATCCAAGATCGCCATATTTTGAAGGATAAATATGAAATGAAGAGGAAAGAATATTCTAAATAGACAGGACAGCATACTCAAATGTCTATTTACCAAAGGACTCTCGAGGAGCACAAAGACCCACTTTAGAAAGTGACCTGTTCACAAGGAAATTATCACATGTGTTTGACCTGGATTTAGCAGATGTGGGTGTCCAGTAGGGTGTCCAGTGACAGCTATTATCTGTCCTTGCTGAGCTCAAAGAAAAGGAGCCCAACTGCTTAAAAACGCTGTACTTGAACTGTAAATGTGAGTGATGTCCCAGTACATTCTGTCCTTGTATAACAAAATGCCACACACTGGAGGATTTATAAAGAAGGAAAATTTATCCCACAGCTCTGGAGGTTGGGAGTTTCAAGATAAAGACATCAGCATTTAGTGAAGTGAAGGCCTTCTTACTATGTTGTCACATGGCAGAAAAGAGCAAACCCAGTTTTTTTAAGGCATCCCTTTTGACAACAGCACTAATCCATTCATACAAGTAGAGTCCTCATGATCTAAATTTATACCACCTGTTAGACTCCCACATCTCAATATTTACATTGGGGTTGTTTCAAGCATATGAATGGGGGGGGGCATAGTCAGGCCAAAGCGGCATGTTCAATGATCTTTATTATAACCTTTCATTTCTGTTATTTATTTTTCTTATTTTTAACTATGCCAGGACTTCACTTGCAAGCTAAAAAATCTTAAAATAGTGTAAATGGGCATTTGAGAGCCAGTGCTTGGTTTTACACACAAGTGAATGCGTATATATCTCTGGGAGTAATTTCTTCCTTAGTCGCCAACTCATCTCTCATAATAATAATAGCCTACTGTCTCAGCTTAGGGGAAAAGAGAAAACATTAAATACTGTACATCTTGTATGTACTGGCAGGCACACAAATACAGACTGATCAGCTGGAATTCTGAATCCTAAAAACTATTATAAAGGGATATTTTGAGTTCCTACTTTCTTCCACTCAAAAATTATTTGGCAAGTGATCAGGTAATCAGCATTAGGAATCTTTAGAGAAAAGCCAAGATTTCCAAAAAAGAAACAAATTTAATTTAAGCAAATAGTTCTGAAAAGCCTGATATTTTGAAGTATTGAGAATAAGGGTATTTTGTCTTTGGAATCATATTACAATACTTTCTCAGAGTCAGCATAGTTTTTTCTCTCTCCAATATTGACAACCAAAATTTATTTTTGCTTTTTAAAGCATTATTCCACATTCAATTCACAATTAAGTTATTCACTAATCTCTTTAACACTAATTACACACATATCATGGTGATTTAACCTATTTATTGAATGATCTAAATATGAAAGAAATTTCTCTAATTCATTTCTAACACAGGAACAGCTATGATTCTGTGAATTTTAAGTGTAATTGTGACATTACCCTGCTTCAGTGGTATGCCTCTGGACTTCAGTTGGAAATCTATTTCTATGGCAGGGCACACACAGGCTCTACAAAAATTGAGTCCTTCTTTATTTTCCAGCATCCTCTTACTATCTCTTAATTTCGAAGGCTCCCCTGGATCCTTAACATAGGCTACTTCCTCATAGGAAGCAGAATTCCAGGAGGCTATTTCCTCATTCTTCGAGTTTCTGCTCCCATCTTCCAACAGTCTAATGACTGGGTATTAGTACAGAGGGGTATTAGAACACCTCACATGGAGATATACATCTATAAACGTCTATAAAACATTTTCATTTAAATTCTAGATCCACAGTTAATTATTTACTCCAACACTTGTCACTTAACCTTCCTGAAATTAACTTTATCATCCAAAAATAACTGTAAAACTACCTTTCCTTTGTATTATATTGTAGATCTTTAAAATACTATATATACATTACCTCAATTAGAGCAGGGCTTTAATAAAATAATGCATTTTTCCCCAGTTCCTTGTCCTTAATTTCAGTATATCTAAAAATGTTTTGACACTCTGTCCAAAATTTAAAAAATGATTCACAAATCTGGCATTTACCAGCCACTGGTTTACTTTCCCTTCTTACTCCCCAATTAAGAGAAAGCTCATTTTGAGGTTTAATGGAGAGTGTCGCAGGTTCATCAAAGTTCAATTCAGCAGTCTGGAGTGAATCTGTAATAATCCATGACCACAGACCAGTTTGTATTTTTCCACTAATAAAACTCAAGAATGGCTATGTTTAAATGGAATTTTGCAGGTCATTAATCCATTCTAAGGACTGACTCTTTTGGCTGTTTAATTGGGAAACAGTGGTAGTAGGAGCAGATTAAGAATTTGGACTTTCCTAGAAGATAAGGGTAGGCTGTTTATATTCTGTGAATTTATACTTCAAAAGATATTGAATGATTTAAACTAAAAAATTCTAAATACCACTGTCACCTTTCAGTGTCAAATGGAATTTGGATGATAAAATTTGCAATGATTTTCTACCAAACATCGAACTCTTATGTGCTAGAAATTTCTTTCTTATTTGGAATTGAGGGGAAAAAAGAAGGCTATCCATTCTTATTCTAAACTGACCACTGTTCCCTGTTTCACTCCCTCAGATAAAGGCTCTCTCATGTAAGTGATTGGATGAAACACAGGTGCTATAGCATTAGTAAATGAAAAATGAGTGAATATCTATAGGAAAATTTCTAGGAGAGTTCTCTTTCTTTAAAGAGTACACAGAAAAGGGCATTTGCTTTTTCTGCTTCTGCCTGTTGTAAAGTGCAAAATACCTATGTTTACGAATGGCAGGTTAGGGTACATGAGATAAGAAATCTTATCCACAGTTAACAGAAAGAAAAAGTGAAGTGTAAAATTCACATAACATCATCTAAGTTGCCTAAACTGCTACAAATAAATCTCATAATTCTATACTCTTTCTCCACCCCTTTTTTTCCTATATTTCAATACTTTTGAAAAGTTTTTATCCATACCAATGCCCAATCACCCTCAAACACCATCTTTTAAAAATAGATGCAGAAAGATGGCCATTTATTAATCTCACACATCAAAAGGATTCATGGATAGATGGATGAATGGCTAGATTGATGGATACAGATATCTCATATATATATGTATTTAATATACATTGAATAATTACAGTAGTACTCTTTGGATAAGTAGTATTATCTTTGGATAAATGCATTCCAAGAATCCCAGTGGATGCCTGCCTGACACTGCGATAGGATTGAACCCTAGAGGGTTTATTTGTTCCTACACATGCATACTGTGACAAAGAATAATAACTTACCATAGATCTTAGCAACCTCAGTATACAATTATTTTCCTCTGCTTATTAAGTTCAGAACTTAGAGGAAGTATTTGATGGCTTCTCTTTGGTGTATCTGAATTGTCAGCATCGATAGTTTTCTAGTTTAGGTCCATTATGAAGAACAATTAGGGATGCATAAGTAAGGCACTGCAATTCTAAGACAGTCGATCTGGTAACAGAGAATGCTAACTGATCTTGGAGAGGTACTGCATATAATGTAGACACAGTTGAGAAAAGAGTGAGTCATGTTTCAGTAAGACAAAGTGGGACAAGAGCAGAGGCATGAGATTTCATCATGCTACTCAGAAAGGAGAGCAGTTTTAATATTATAAACTGTTTAGTTTGAGAAATGTCTACTTATAATTTGGGGCCACAATTCAACCACAGGTTACTAAAACTATTTATAATGAAACTGTGGGTAAGGGGAAAGTGCTATATATTTAGCATTTATCTCATATATAAACTTAACATATATTTATCTATATAGATTTAACAAGTTTATTTAACATAATTTTGCAGGTGGGAGAGAGAGAGAGAGAGAGAGAGAGAGAGAGAGAGAGAGAGAGACTGTGTGTGCTACTGGGTCACCAAAATCCAAAAGGGAAAAGGGATCTGGAAACAATCCTCAATTCCCAGAAATTCATATCGTCAGTTTGTATGTGAATGACTAACATTGTTCTTTTATTTTATTATTGTTATTATTATTATTGTATCAAACTCAGGACCTTACACTTATGAGGCAGGTGTCATGCCACTGAGTTAAATCCTGGGCCACTAACATTGTTCTTTAGCCAGTACATTGATGATGAAAGCAGTGCTGGTAAGTAATTTTTTTAAATTTCTATAGAAGTTTTAATGACTAACTGCCATCCCACTCCCTCATTTATCTATATCCCTCGGAATTTGAATGACTTACCCTGAAGATTATGATTGAATGTGTACACTTACTTAATAATGTCACCAAGAGTAAGGGCACAGTAAAAAGAAAAAAAAATTACTCTATCAGGGAGTGAAATAATCAGGACATCCTGTTTTCTCTAGAAGAAAAAAGCAATGATCACTAAAATTATTCAGTTGGAGTTTAAAATTTAAAAAATGTTTCTTTTCCCACCGACAGTCATTCTAGAACTATCACCGTTCTTTCTCCATTATTTTGATATGCACAGGTAACACTTGAATCAACACCCAGAAAGCCAAAGTGGAGAATGAAATGTTTGATTTTGTTTTTACACTTTTGTTGCAAAACTTGAAATCATGATTCTCATCAAGTGTGATATTCCTGTCCCCTGTACCTAACATTACAGGTAACATTCCTGACCCTTGTATCTAACATTACAAGCCTGAAAATAGAGCAGGTTCCTCTCCTGACTTGGTACTCACTGGATATCAAGAAGTGGGATTTAGAAAGCAGGGAACTCTGCGTGGGAGTAGATATGAATATCTATAGGGCTAAACCACCACCAGTAATTAAGCCATCTTATCACTAAAAATAAAATAACTTTTTTTGTCTGCTAGGTTATTCCTTCAGGACCCCCCTCCCTCTTTTTCTACACTAATCAGTGAAGCTAGAAGTTGATGATAAATTTTGGTGTTTAATAATCATCAAGGCACACCACAGACCTCATAAAGGACAGTAGTAGTATCAGAATTAATAGCATGTATGACCAGGGATGTAGCTCAGTGGTTCCACCACCTCCCTTGCAAGCACAAGGACCCTTGATCCCTGGTAACTAAAAAAAATAAATAAATAAATAAATAATAATAATAATAATAATAGCATGTATACTAATAATTTAGTTTTCATTTTATACTATCTTACTTTATAATTTAGAGAAACTTGCCTGAAGGACTGATAGTTTTTTATGGATGTCAACAAATTAACAATAAAAATACATACTGTCTATTATGGGAATTATATTAAAATAGAATACTCTGACATGCAAGATTTGATTGCCCATATATGTCACTAAAATCAGGATTATACATGTGCAAAATGCTGCTTCAAGAAAAATTAGGATTTAAAAATTACAGTTTATCATACTCTACTTTAAGATGACTTACTAGAGGATAGATTAATCAATGTTTCTCACAAATGAATCAACCCATTTCATAATTACAACTATATCTAATTATTATAGCAAAGTATAGGGATTAACACAATATCTTTTCTTTTTGGACATCTCATCTCAGACTAAAATTAGCTCAAAAGTAAATTTCGCTGAGGATTGGTTGTCTGGTTGTACCTGAGCATAAAATATGAGTTTTTTTTTTTAATTCTGGATTTAGACACATGGCTTTCTGGAATAAATGTAGGCTTTTTTTTTTCATGCAATTACTTAGTGTTTGTTTAATGTTTGATTTGGGCAATAGCAATTCTCCCTCTAAGCATTTGTGAAGTAGTTTGTGGACATGCTTGCAGTAGTATACTTGTGTGCAAAAATCAAACATAAAAACTGATCACATGCTCACAGCTGGAAACCGTGTCAGGCTTTATTCAGTAAGGTATCAGGCATTATCATTTAGTGCTACCACAGCAGGAAGAAAAATGGTGGCACAGAGGAGAACAATCACATCAGACACACTCCAGGGTTTCCTTTCCCTACATTGTTCCTCTCCCAAATGTAACTCTTTAAATTTTAAATAGGAAAAGAACACACAGAATCATTGCTCAGGGGGGAAAAAAAAGGATTAAGGAATGGATATGGAGGGGGAAGTCTGTGGCAAAACAAGAAAGAAAACATTTCTCCTTAAATAAGTGAATATTCAAATATTCAACATATACTTTAATATATCCTTAAGACCTAAAGAGGCACATACATCAAAAAAGGGTTTGAAGATATACTTTAGTTCAGATAGAGTAGTCTTATACAGGGTCTGTTTTATAATTGTTGATCATGAACAAGTTACTCCTTAGTAACCAAATGCAAATGCACTCAAGAATAGCTCATTGATGAGGTTTTTGTCTTATAAACCTATACTTATCAGATAGAATATATATTAATACACATTAAGATAATTGAAAGAGTTGAAGACACATGAATTGAAGCACAGCTATTTTTTCATTTTCCAAAGAAATCACCTTCAAACCCTATTATCTCATTCAAATTCCTTATAGAAAATTATAATTTAGAAGTTAATTTTAACCTTCACAAATTTCACTTTTTGTTAGTCCTTGTTTAATACAATTATACCATCATTATGGTGAGAGAGAAAATTATTAAACCACTAGGTTTGTTTTGTTAGGAAACCAAAATTCATAAAGCAGTTATAGTTTCACAAAATGTAAGAATTCCTGAAGGAACAGCAATCACTATTTCATGTCAAAGGTAGCAAGCAGTCAATGGCTTTATGACCAAGCCTGAAAGGTCTGCAGAGGCAGTGCATTTAAATATCTTCTCCTTCACTATATTTGCTGCACCCACTGCTCATCTGGTGGATGTCACAGTGATTCTTGTCTTACTTTGCAA
This sequence comes from Fukomys damarensis, assembly GCF_012274545.1. Classification (NCBI taxonomy): domain Eukaryota; kingdom Metazoa; phylum Chordata; class Mammalia; order Rodentia; family Bathyergidae; genus Fukomys; species Fukomys damarensis. Next base: position 35,809,900 of record NW_022900914.1, on the reverse strand, counting down.
TGTAAACTACAGAGCAGCCCTTGCAACCTCAAATACTTGCCTATCTACCCTACTTTTGGATAACTTGAGAAACACTACTAATATGAAACAGCCAAAAGGAAACACGGATTACAGTCTATCCATCTAACCTTCCCTGAGATTACAGATGAATCATCCTCATCTCTAACATTCATTCTGAAATATTGTGAAATTCTAATGTGCTTTGTCTCAAGTGCAGAAATTAATCCAAACACAGATTGTTTAAAGTAAATGTGAAATAAAATTTAGATGTGATGTCTAGCTTCCAGAATGCATAGCTGTGCTTTCCATCAGCTTCTATCCCGAGCTGTGCATGTGTGCATGGGTAGGAGTTTGTATGAGAACATAAAAATATACGAATATATATATATATATATATGAATATATAAGATATATATAAATCTATATACACGTATGCATACGCATATATGCATACACAAACATCCTTTAAAATTTTTCGATGTTTTTTTCCTATAAGGAGAAAAATATAATAGATAAATCTTTGGCCCAAATAGAAAGGAACAAACTGAATATGTGCATTTTCTTTTTAAACAGGGAATCAGATCAGCCTAACAAGATGTTTCCCTGAAATATTGGCCTCAAATGAGTCCATTCAGCCATGGCAAGGAGAGGTTTCCAGCCAAAACATTTAATTAGTGCCCAATTAAGACAGCCAGAATGATGTGAAGTCCAGGCTCTGGCCGCGTGCTCGCCTCAGGATGGGTAAGCAGCTTAAGTGAGTCTAGTCTGGCTAAAAGCTGTCAACTGTCAAACTGTCAGTGGGCCATATGGGTCAGGCAGCATCTCTCTGAAGAATTCGGCTTGTCCACTCATCAGGGAAAAAATACCTCTAACACCATTGAGTTGACAAATACCCAGCAGCTTTTCAAAGTGGGAAGGAATTGGAGCTATGGTCCGATTAAGGGAAAAACTCTGTCATGTCCCCTTTTAAACTTTACTGGCACCCTGTCAGCTACAGGAAAAGGTCCAAACTCCTTAACATGTCAGATAACACTATGGTCTAATTATCTGTCCTCATCTCTCACCTCTCCTTTTCTCTACTTTTTTCCTGGAGCAAGCAGTTAAATTGCTTGATGTTCAGTCCATATGCACATTGCTCTTTCTAGGCTCCAAAGCTTAGCTAATACTGTCCCATTTGCCAACAAAACTGTTCTTTTTCTCCCTACACCCCAACTCCAACACTTCTCCCTCAAACTATCCCCTTTGCTATTAAACTTGGGACTCAGCTACTACATAAAGACTTCCCTGTCATTCCCTTCACCTTTACCTCAAACAAGGTTGGAGCTGCCCGAAGAGGCTCTCATAAGCCCCCAGTGTGGAACACAGATCTTAATGCCTACCATTATCATCATTGACACATTATGAGCCCAGTTTTCCCTCTTGAATCCATACAAATTGACAGTAGGAGTGTGTCTTTTCTGCCTTCATTGTTCCAGTACCAGGAACTTTGAAAGTTCCTAATGTTTACTTCCATGGATCAAAAAAATTAATCATGAAATCGTCAAGTTAAAACCAATCTCACTCCATCTTTATTTTCTTCTTTTGCTTTAAAATATCCCCTTTTAGGCAAGTAAATATCATGATGCCATTGGATTGATTTGCCTGTACAGAAAGTCAATACACAAGTCAGTGAAACTCTACTGATCTTCCTAGGCCCTGTCACTGGCCACACCATACCTAGAGACCATACACCGTAGAGGTATTTGCCATTAGAGTCCATTCTGGGATTAGGCGGACTGCTAGCAAATGGAGGAGTGTACCAACAACTAAAGCAAAATTATCTTTAAAATAAATGACCACTGTTTTGCTGGATATGGTGGCACATGTCTATTATCCAAGCATTCACTCAGGAGGCTGAGACAGGAAGATTGTGTCCAAGACCAGCCTGGACTACAAGAGAATTCTCAGCCGACCTGGACTACATAGTAAGACCCTGTCTCAAAAAAGTTATTAATTTTTTTCAGTGTATGTTTATTTCTTATAATCAATAAACTCTTGTGGGAGATGTTGATAATTGAAAAGGCTCTGCATGTGTGGGACAGAGTGGTACCTAGGATCTCTCTACACCTCTTAATTTTACTCAGAACCTAAAACTGTTCTTTTAAAAATGGATATTTTCCAGGGCTGGGGATGTAGCTCAGTGGCACCGTAACTGCCTGGCAAGTGCAAGGTCCTGAGTTCAATAACCTGGTACTGCAAAAAAAAAAAAAAAAGGATGTTTTTCCATTATTCAGAAATAGAGAAATGATAAATGTTTAAGGAAATAGATATGTTTAACTTAATTTAAATATTGTGCAATGCATTTACATATTAAATGTTACCTGGTAACAGAAATGTTTTTATATAAAATCTTCAAAAGAAGAAATTTTCAAAGACAAACTTGGACAAGGGAGAGGATGAGAAGAGAAGCCAGCAGGATCCAGCCACAGTTTGGGGCCTGTTGTGATTATGAGCCAATGGTCCAGATTCTAACTCCCTGGAATCTACTCAGCAAACTGGTGATGTGAAGCCTTTGTGTTTATCTGCTACCCTTCTGACGAGACAAACAGTATGTTCTCCCTCTCTTTCAGCATCATCTCCACCTTAGCAATCTCTGTACCAAAAGGGTGTCGCCTTCTAACAGTTCCATAAGCAAATGTAAAATTCCTCCTTTTGTTTTACATCTAGAATTAGCCTTATCTTTAGACAAACAATCTGCAAATTAGATCAAAAATTGGACATACTACCAATTCCAAATATTACATAAAAATTGTATTTAACCAAAATATGTAAGCTTTTATAAAGTTTATGCATTAAAAAACAATGTTTTCAAGCCCAATACTTCCAAAGCTCAAAATGAAGACAGAATTTGTGAACGAATCATTTGACAGAAGTTATCTTTAAAAAGAGTACATGTAATTAATATCATCTTGCAAATGATATATAGGACAACTCACTTTCTGGGTGTCCTCTCCTGTCCCTCTCAGGCAGGAGGTCTTTCTCACAATGAACTTTTCAAATATATCAACTATGGGTCACACTTCCTAGTATAGCTAAGTAAGGCTGTAGTTACCACCATAGTCAAAAATCATAAATTATTTGAATAGCCTGAGGAAACTCTTGTACATAAACATGGGTTTATGTTTAGCTGACTATAAGGAAAAAGATCCCAAAGCTCCAGCTCCACATTGAGTAACTGCACTGAGATATGATTCTCCTTAGGGTTGGGTCAGTTGTATGGATAAGAAATTAGTAGATATGATCAAAATACATTATACACACCGAAACATCCCTCCAAACATAGGGAATAAACTGGGGCAAGGAGGGTGATAGGAAAGGGAAATATTAAAGAATGGTATATGCATATACAAATCTGACAACATAAAAACCATTAATCTGTACAACCAAAATATACTAATAAAAATGTGGGAAATAATAAAGCAAAGAAAAACCATGCCCCACAAAAAAGAAATGAGGGAGGAAGACAGGGAGAAAAGGATGGAGAGAGAGAAGGAGGAGTGGGGAGAGAGGGAAGGAAGGGAGGGAGGGTGAAAAGAGCTTTATGCTAGAGTACACATACACAATAGAGAAAAATAAGACAACGGGTTAGATTTTAACTTGACTTTCTAATTAAATATCCAATGTCTTACCCTCAAAATGTCATCTTTTCTCCATTTCCGAGGAGGCATGGAGGGAAATCCTAGGCTGTTTCCATCTACACAAATATCAGTGTGTCAACAGGACACCGAGTCACTAAGACTAGAAGAGACTCTCCGAGTGTCTCCAACCCTTTAAAAGGCAGCTCTGTACAAAGCCACAGTGGTGACCCAGCCAAAGCAGCTGCTTGCCCTCTACACTGTGGCTTAAACACATCTGGGGATAGCGCCCATTCAACCTTTCCTGCAAGAACAGAACCAACCAGAAGTACTAAGGATTGCTCTGTCCTCTATGTATCTGCAGGAGGAGTTTCCGAGCTTTTATGAAGACACTGAAAGAATACTGTGTGGCAGGATGGGGATCCACATCCTTTTTCACCTGATTCTGTCCTTCCTTTGCACTGTCCCTTTTTTGGGGAGGAGGGTATTTGGGAGAAGAGAGAGTCTGTTATTGCAATAAAGTATAGTATATTAGAGGACAAGAGAAGGAGAAAGGGGGAAAGGGAGAGAGGAGGGAAGAGAGAAGGGAAGCTCAGGCACACAGCAAACAGAAGCAAGCTATTTGCTGGCTCACCTGAAAGGATGCAGATAATATGCAAAACCTAACAGCCCAAGGGTCTGATGCTGCCTTTCAGCCATATCTTAGAAAGAAAATCATATTGAATATATTGACTAGGAAACAGAACTCTGAAGATAAACAGAAATATAAATGAAGAACAATTAGACACCAGGAAGAAAGGAGGAAAGGAAAATGAAAGAGGCCCTTGTTTCCTGTTTGATGTATAGGGACTGATTTCTAGGAAAAATAAAATTGTTATAATGAACTACGGATTTGTCCACAGTTTGTTCATTTGTCTTGAATATCTAGTGGTCAGTCTTCCTGCTTTCTTGACAATAGACTATCCATCCATCATAGGTAAAACATAGGTGTTACATAGAAAAATAAATTTATTTTACTCCTTTCTGGTAAGAATATGAGAGGATATAGAGAAAGGGGCTTCTTTTTGCCCTTTTCGGGGAGGATTCCTTCCTTAACTGAGAAAGGATATGTGACTGCACTTCAGTAGTACTTAATTTAAGTATCCTTATCTTGCAATGCAGAGAACAAGTCAGGAAAGAATCCACATAGGACTATTTGCATGAGCAAAGTGAAACAGATTCCCTTCAAATACTTCCCCTCCCTTTGAGCACACTTACCCATCACTCTTGCCATTTTCTGAACCATCTCTGGAAGTCTTTTTCATGACTGTCTTTATTAGGCACGATGAAAAATACCGTGAATGCTGCTGCCAAGTTCTACACAACAGAAAGACAGGCTCATAAAAACATTTTAGTGCGTCTTCATTGACCCTGTTCACTGGAATTAGTACCATGTGACTTCTAGCTCTTCTCCAGAGTCAAAGTGACTATGTAAGGCAAAGATTTTGAGTTGAGTCAGGACACTGAGGCATCCAAGACAGCAAAACTGTAGACACTCACAAAAGAGAAATTACAGAACTGCTTCAGAAAATGCCAGAAATAAATATGTTTGAAATGAGGGGGAGAATTTTAGGGGAACTAATGATAAGGTCTTTTGCTGTAATCATTTTTGTTATGTAAACATTCTTCATAGTAGTATTGGGCAAATGGAATGGAAACTAAGCTTCAATAAATATTGGTGTCTTAATAAATAGGCATATAAGTGAACTAGGTAAATAATTCCTAAGGGAGCACCTCACAGTTACATGAAATCTGTATATTAAAGGTACTGTTTCTCTTACTTATTTTAAATATGCCTTCTGGGAACTGCTTTGAGAAACTACAGATAAATGCTATCCTCTACTAGATGGAACAGAGAACAAACCTGTGTCACTCTCCCAGATCTACAGTACTGAGACACACACCCAGAACATGAATTCATACCCAGGACTCAGATAAATATAAAGTCAACTTGAAATAAATAAGGGCCAGGGATTTAGCTCAGCGGTTCGGTGGCCTGCCTTGCAAGCGCAAGGACCCGAGTTCAATCCCTGGTACCAAAAACAAGCAAACAAACAAATAAATATAAAAGTGTAATAATCTAAAATGTGACTGTGCACAGTAAATACTTAAGGAGTTGTTGAATTTCAACAAAGAAAGTCCTACCAAATTTTACCAAGAAGAGATTCAACAAACCAGTTCACTAAGGACTGGGTATAATAGTGATTAAGAAAAATTCAGCTGATTTTCAACTTGGCTATTAAGTGACTAAATTCCTTCAAAGAAGTCTGATTCTATGGTAAGTGGTGATGGCACTTATAGGCAGCAGATGACTTGGAGAATGAAAGAAAAGTGGTGAAGAAATGGAGGAGAAATACTCAGAGACCACTTTCATTGGCTAATGCTATGGTTTAGATCAGTGTACCCCAAAGGCCCCTGTGTTAAAAGCTTGGTACCCAAAACGGCACTGTTGGGAGGTGGTAGAACCTGCAGGAGGCAGGGTTTTATTGGAAGTTCTTAAGCCACCAGGGAAGGTCCTCATAGGGGATTGTGAGACTCTGGTCCACACTCTCTTTTTCTTCCTGACTTTATAAGGGGAGCCATTTTGCTCTGCCACTCACTCCTGTCATGATGTGCTGCCTCACCACCATCCCAAATTCATGGAGTCAAAAGAATATGGACTCAAACCTCCAAAACTCTGAGCCAAAGTAAACCTTTTCTATGCATGAGTTATTATCTCAGCTATTTTGTTATACCAGTGTAAGCTGACTAACACAGCTAACTTCTGTGGTTCTAATTTTTGGCTTTTTTTTTTTTTTTTTGGTACACATTTCCCTTCCATTTTGTACTCATGCCCAGATTCAAAGTGATGGCTTCATAATAAAAATAAATAAATAATTAAGGAAACCAAGAAAAGATCCAAAAGATATGCCAAGAAGGGTTATAAGCTTGGCTCCAGATCTCTAGTGAGAGACAGAAAATAGGCTTGAATTTGCCTGCCTGGATGGCTGGAAGGCAGTGACAGACATCCAATTATAAAGCTCAGGGGGCATTTTCTCTTGCCACCAGTAGAAGCCAGGCTGCTTGGCATTCATATTTTAAAATATTTATTTTAATTCTTAGATGTTAAGAAATAGCAATGCCTTCCCATCTACCGCCCTTTCTTCTAAATGTATACATATGCTCCTATAGATCTTTCTTTACCATCCGGAATGAGTGGGGCCTGGGACTACCTGGTCTCCTACAAGTCTAACATTCTAGAATACTGTGATTCTAATTTTCCCAGCTGCCATTATATGCCTTCCAGCCCTTATCTCTACCATTCCAAGATATAACAGTGAACAAGGTGGAAGAGTATAGAGTAGGTGCCATGGAGAAGCAATGAGTGAGACAGTGACTGTTATCCTAAATTCATGGGCCCCATTTTTTCTAGTTTATAAAAATGTTTTCATGACTATTACTTTATTAGATTCTCACACAACCCTATAAAGCAAGCAGAGTAAAAGCTGTCATCCTCATTATGTAAGCAGGGTAGGAGCTCAGAGGTGCTGTCTGCCTATTCCGTAGTCGGTCACACAGCTGGTGCACTGTTTCACCGAAACTGGAGCTGCACCCCTTAGTCATGCACGCAGAGTTCCAGGAACAAAGGACTAAGCCCCACAGATAGCCAGGACCTCAGGTACTTTCTAAAAGATAAAAGACAGACATAAAATCTACAAACCAGAAAGGGACTTAGGAAATATCAAACTTCAAGTCCCTCGCCTTATAGATAAGGTCTAGTTTGATTGAACAATTGGCTTAAAATTATCCGTCAAACTCATACAAAAGTAGCTCTCTTAACTCTCACTCCAGTGTTCTTTTCTACCCATCGTGATTTCCTTTACTTAGTCTGGTTTAAACAACAAACAAACACAGAGGTATTCTAGATAGGAAGTCAGTGAAACAGATTAGGATCCACTCACCCTTACAAAAAAATAGGAAATTGACCAAATATCCAGTGAAACTGAGATCCTCAAATGAGTTAACTCTTATGGGAGGGCAGGGGTTTGGGGAGAAAATAAGTACCAAGATACATCATGTAAAGGTACAAGATCGCAATGATGAATATAACTCTACTGTATACCCAAAATGTACCGATAAACTCAGTGAAAAAAATAAAATAAAATAAAACTTAAAATGAAGAAAATGGGGCTGAAAAGTAGGACAAAGCAGCAGATTCAGAATGAGTAGGTGTTAATTTGCCTTCTAATCCTGCCCTTTCCTACAGAACAATTGTGGAAGCAGTGGTTCAGTGGCTTTATTTGCAATATACCTGTGAATACCTACCTCACTGGGTTGTTAAAAGAAGACACTATAAGAAGTTCACTGTAAATCATGAACAGTATTTTCATCTTTTCATCAGAGTATACATCCCTGGATTACCTATCTAATTGTCCTTCCTTTCATATGATTTTGGTTTTTGTGTATGTGACCCACGGTAGTTGTCAAATATAAGGATGAGAAGACATAAAGTAGTCGCACCCAAATTAGACTTTAAAAGGGTCCAGTTTGTCCTTTTCTCACACAGGTACCTAAAAAAAAAAGAGTGAAGAATATGGGCATTCTAGGACATGGGGTAACATTACCTTTGGAAAATTAATAAATGACTTCACTTTTATGACTATAAGTCACATAAGAGATCGTTTATATATGACTAAGGAAATTTGGGAATATCTAAGTTTAAAAGGAATATGGATATTCCTCATAGAGCTAAAACTGAAAAAGGCAAGAAAAATAAATGAATTCTCAAAAGTATCAAGGTATCTCAAGCCCTGTCCAATTAGAGGCCATTTAAAGATCTGGGTTCCAGCAGTATAGACAAATCTATGAGGCTTAATAGGCACATGAATTTGAGGACAATGGTTTAAGACCAAGATAAAGCAAGGTGTGATGACTCTGTGATCTCAGCACTCTGGGAATCAGAGGCATGAAGATCATTGATTTGAGCCCACTCCAGACAATTTGGAAATGTAGGGAGACCCTGTCTAAAAAATAAGAAAATATAAAGGGCTAGGGATGTAGCTCAGTGTGAAAGCACTGGAGTTAATCCCCTATATGAGAGAAAGGGTGGGGGAATCTATTGGCTCTCAGGCCTTGCTTAACAACAAAAACCCACCCTTAAACTATAGCTTTTAATTCAATAAGATTTACCTGCAAAAACATGCTGAGTTCTGACACAATTCCCAATCTTATTTTAAGTGAGTAAATGGCATTAACAATGTCATGAATTTCATGTGACCCCCAAATGGTAAATAGTCAATTGTCTTGACTTAGTAGTCACTGTGGGAACAGGAAGGAAAGGAAACTAGACCTCAGTCAAACCTCATGTTCTTTCTTCAGCTTCTTTCATGTCTACAATTTGAAATTTATAGCATCATTGCCACAGGGACCTTCAATCAGATCTGTCTACACATGACAACAATTAATTTGGGTGGAGAAAATGGTTCTGATGGGTTCAAAACACATTGCCCCTAAATACTATACACCTTGACATACTAAAAACAGCTGAAGCAAGAGGTCTTGGATCCTGTATCCATATCTTTCCAAGAAGCAGGTCATAAAGCTAGGAAGGATTTTTTCACCTTCCTTGAAGAAGCTCTTGAGACCTTCATGTGAGAAGTATTCTCCCTAAATACAGAGGAAAAGAACATTCTTATCCCTGAAACTGAACGGTCACAGAAAAGAAATCTGAAAAGAATTTACTGCTTCCTTCAACTTATTAAATTAGATCATACATTTTGTCCTATTGTATTTCTCTATGACTGTCTACCCTTCATCAAACCCAGTATAAAAAAGTCACAGGTTTAACTGGTTCTTTGGGGTTACATTTCCCTGTAAATCACCCGGGTCATGTAAAACTTTTATAAATTTGCGTGCTTTTCTCTTACTAATCTATTTTTTGTTATAGGCACCTCAGCCATGAACCTATATTACTCAAGAGGGCTCCATCTGTTCTGTGCCCATAATCAATGAGAACCCAACCAGAAAAGAAACTAACTCAATGTACCTTTCAAAAATACTCTTGGAAAAAGAATAAAAAGTAAAGTTGACAATATTAAGCATTTTTAAAAATATGGTAATATTCTATATCAGGTATAAACTTAGCCTAATTCTTCCTTCTTGTCAAAGAAGACATTTTAAAATGTCTGAAAGAAAAAAACAATGATGGGCCGGGGATTTAGCTCAGCCGGTTCGGTGGCCTGCCTCACAAGTGCAAGGACCTGAGTTCGATCCCCAGTACCACAAAAAAAAAAAAAAAAGAAAAAGAAAAAAACAATGATTAAATACACAAAAGGATAAATTCAATGTCAGTCTTTATTACTAAATGTAAAAAAATAAATGCATATATTCTACAAAAAAAAACATTTATTTCAACTAAGGTGCCTGGAATTAAAGAAATTATGTTACCTTTCAATTAACCAGGAAACTCAGTCAACCAAAATCATGTATTCATTGTGCTTTTCAATTTAAGAAGTTTTTGAAAAATTCAATAGTTAGTACAGGGTTAGGGTATAGACAAGTAGTAGAGCACTTGCCTAACCTATAGCAGGCTGTGGGTTCAATCCCAGCACCACAAAACAAAACACAAACTAATAATAAGTCCTTCATGAAAATAATATCCAATAGCTATAGAACACGTTGTTCAAAGAAATTTTTTCAACTGTTATTGTGAACACTATTTCAGGAGCAGTCTGGAGTTAAAGAGTGGTGGCATTCTAATGATCAGACAAATTATTTCAGGATGGGAAGAGGAGGCTGGACAAGAAAGATGAAAAAGATGCACCACAATAAGAAATTAGAAATTCCTTCCTTGAACTTCTTAATCCTAGTGGCCAATTGCTGGATGCCATTGCATTAATCTAATTATAACTCTTTCCTACTGAATTTTAAAATACATGAAATGACTATGAAAAAAATAGCAACTTGTAAAAATCAAAGGGTTCCACAGTTAATGTTACATTCAAAGGTAATTACTTAACATGGGCAAAGCTGAACTACACAACCTACAATTCTGCAACTTTCTATAGGCCCTTTTGCTTCTACTTTAAATAAAAGAAATTCCTTTCATTTTGTCAAGAAAACTTTTCTCTACCTCACTACTGCCTGACAAGGGAACAGATGGCAATTTAAGGGGAGAATTTATGAGAGCCACAATCTTAATGTTGCATAAAGGAAAGAAAAAGACTCGCATCAAAACCACTGACAAATGTACTTGCTAATATTAATGCACTCCCCATTCATCCAATATGCTTCCTAATTGCTTTTCTGTACATAATAATGTGGCACCTGCTGCTCAACATTGCAAACGCATCAGGATTTCTCCAAAGTCAAACAGCTCTGCAACTGGCCCTCTCCCAGTGATAAATGTAGAGCACTGTATCACGCACAGTTCCTGTCAGTGGCATAATTAAAATTTTATACTTACAGAAAAAGATAGTAAACAATCAGTTCTTAAATGGATTCACAAGAGGAACTCTTGTTACAGCCAACTTTATAATTAGTATGCATCATGTACTGCTAATATATCCATGACAAGAAAATAGGAAAAAAATCAGAAATTTGAGTTGTTTCCTTTAATGTAATGTCAAACTACAAAAAAGGAAGTAATCTACTGTTACTGTATTATTGCATTAAGAGCTTTCTCTCGGGTCAGCATACTGCTTCCTCCAGATGACTTGTCTATGCTTTCTCAAGTGACAATGAGAACGATATTAGGGAAGGATTGATAAAACTTTTTATTCGTACTATGCTCATACATCTATGAAAGCATGACTCAAAATTCCATACATTGTGCTGTGCAAGGGTGTGAAAATTATAGCAGACCAAACCCAGCCCACAGATTGTTTCTCTAAGGCTCATGGGCTGAGAATAATTTTTGCATTTTAAGTGATTGATACAAAAATCAGAGAATAATATTTGTGACACATAAAAGTTACATGAAATTCAAATGTCTGTGTCCATAAATAAGGCTGTATTGGAATACAATCATGCTCATTTGCTTATCTGCTGTCTATGGATGCCTTGCAACCAGGGCAGAGTTGAGCAGTTCCAACTGAGACTGTGTAGTCTGCAAATCCTAAAATATTTACTTTCTGGTCCTGTACAGAAAGTTTGTTGACCCCTGATCTAAAGCATTTGTATTCTATAATTCTATTTAACTGGAGTGTCCACCTATTTATATGTGAATGCACACCTAAATGATTAGTGATCAATGAGATAAAAGTAGGGTTACAGCAAGCTTATATCTGTGTGTGTATGCGTGTGTGTGAAAGGTCAAAAATTATAATTCTAAGTGTAATTAAAAATTAATGTCTGAATTGTAATAAAAATCTAATTATATCAATTAACTATCTGGGCTTTTATCTTGGTTATATCTCGCAAATTTAGTACTTCACTTTTGTATCTAAACATTTTTATGTTCTTTATGTTTGTGAAAAAAAAACCATTTCACTAAAATACAAAACAATTAAACAGCAAAATAACAATTCTGACTTATTTTTGGCCATCATTCAATATTGAACTAATAAGACATGCAATAAAATATTACCACTATTTTTTTATCACCAAGCTAAAAAAATGCTAGTTAATAAAATTGCTGGGAACCACATGCCTGCACACATGAATGCATGTAAAATGCATGAAATCTAAATAAAGTGTCTCTGTATGACATTTGGGTGACATCACCTAGTACCAAATGGGAAAAAATAGATGAAAAATATGTGGAGTTTCTATGTAATAATTTTGCAATTTCCAATAATTACCGAATAAGTAATATTCCAAAACAAAAAATATTTTTAAAGTTCTTTGAGAACAGACACCTTCTTTGGACAATATGGTTAGCTCCATCAGATATGAAATTAAATTTGTACCTGCATTTTAACAAGTTAACAGGGAAAAAGAAAGTAATGAGAGATAGGACCAGAGATTTGGCTCAGTGGTTCTGCTGCTGGCCTCGGAAGTGCAAGGGCTGGAGTTCCATCCCTGAAAAATTTAGAAAGTAAGAGAGAGAGAGAGAGAGAGAGAGAGAGAGAGAAGCAAACAGATGTGGAAATTTCTACACTCTCCCTAACAAATGAGGCTGAAACAAATCAATCAGTTCAATTCTCACCGATCAATACAATGGGAGATTATTTAGTTTGGTGGACAGCACCTAGGTGGCTGCTGTATGGGTTTTGCTCTGTATGGGTTGTCACAAGTTACCCTTCAGTAAGTCTGGCCTGTGGGGCCTGATGACTATCTCTTTGCCCCAGGTGCCCTTCTTTTCATGTCCCTCAAACACATTCCTATTTGCAGGAACCCTTCCTTTACTGTACAATTACCATCTTTTACATCTAGATGAAAATCCTTTTCTTCACAGCTAAAAGCTGAAAGAGAAGGGAATTTGAATCTAGAGGATTTTCACCTACTTTGCTCCACCAGGAAAGCATGACCCATATGATGTAGTGCCTTTTTAAAACTGCTATTCCTTTGAGCAAATAGTATTAATTCCAAGATTTTTTAAAAGAGGGGGAGAACTACCTGTGAATATAAATAAAGTGACAAATTCCACAACTAAAGATCTCAGGGAGATTAAGGTTTAAATCAGAGGCACAGATGGAGATAAAATAATTTGTATTATGAATGAAAATGATACACACTAAACTCCTAGGAAAAACAAAACCCTTTTTTGAAGATAAAACTGCATAAAAATTGCTTTTCTGAGTGAGGAAATAAAGTATGTTTTTAGTTTTCATGCCAAGAAGGAGATGAGATTCATTTTTATACCAGCTCTACAAAGACTTGCTAGCAACCTGCTTAGAATACAATAGACAGGATTTAAATTTTCTTTTCCTTTACGTGGCTTGCTCATTTGCATGCTAGGCCCCATAATGGCCTTCTCTCTCTCTCTGCCATTTCACAGAAACACTGCGATCTGAGCGCTGGGAGCAACTGAAAGGTTCAAGGGTGCTTGTGAGTTCGGCTGAAAGCTCTTTTATCAGTGTATTTGCAAGGGAAAAATGTAGTCCCTTCCCCACTTCATTGGGCAACTTTTCCTTTGAGGGTCAGCTTCAAAAATATCTTCCCCAGAAACACCTTTCAGCCCAGAAAGTGCTCTAGATTCCCGAAAAACACAGATGCAAACTCACCATGGGGACTGCTAACGAACAAAGACAAAATTAGTGTTGCCTTAGACAGATTTTAGAAAAAGGATCACTCTACCCTTCTGCACCTTGGTGTCAGTTTCTCAAATTTCTTCATTTAAAAAAATTAGACATGGCTGTTACTCAAGCTCAAAAGAGTCCAAGGGGGCTAAGACATAGAAAGAAGGTATCCTGACTTTCCTTTCCTACTTATTTGGGGATGATTAAAGTATACAAAAACGCACCCCCCCATGTATCCAGCCCAATGACTAATAATTTAAGAGAGAAATAAGCCCAAGACATTTTGTAGCTCAAAGAGGACACAGCAATCCATTCCAATCATTGCAGTCAGTTTTAAAAGCCTAGTCAACTCATTCTCATCATAAAAAGACATGCTGTATATAGAGAAATCTACCCTCATCACAGTATAAAGATCTTAGATGTGACGCTCAATGAAATAATAAAAGGACAGATTCATCAACAGACTTAAAACTGCAGGTTATTCTCTGTAACTGACAGACAACTGTTCCTAGGAACGGGAGAAGGTTGGGATGGCATTCCTATGTAAATAAGAGGGAGTGGTGCTGGAGTGTTGCTTTTTCCAGCATTGCAAGAGCCCTCGCAGCAGGAAATGTTTTATTGTAATGCAAATGTATTTGATTTCCTCCAAAATCCCCTTTCACTGTCTTTCCTGTCTGAATGTATCATCACACCATATTTGCAATTCTATTAAGCACCATTTTATATTAGCCTAATTTACGTAACCTGCCTAATAGGAATCGGAAATGTTACAGTTATTTTACTGGATCCAATTAGTATTTCATTGTTTTAGCCTGAGCACAATATTGTACAATAGTCCTCAATACTCAGCTAAATGGGATAGGATGTACTCCACATAATACGATAAATGGAAGCATATGTTTTAAGCTAATTAAAACGCAGTTAAAACCTGCCTGAACTGAAACCAATTGCATTCTTTAATATCTGGTGAGTGACTACTTTTTAAAAATCTAATAATGAAATGTCATACCATGGAGAATTTAAGAAAAAAACACAAAAGTTAAGTACTGAAAATAGCTGAACTAAATTACTAGTAGATTGTTTCCTGGAAACGCATTTTCTGTTTTTTACCTGTCATACAATGACAAAGAGTGAGTTTTTCCGAAGTTAAATACACAAATTCACAAAATAAGGAAACATTACTAGTTTAAATACATCAGTTCAGGAAAGGGTGAGGAATAGTTGAAGTATTCCCATAAATGAAAATAAAGTTTCTTATCTTCTTTCTTATTTTAACATCTGTTCAATTTTAAGAAGTATATCAAGTGCTACATTTTGTGCTCAACAGAGATAATGTATTTAGCAAAAAAGGTCAGAATTCTAACCAAGAAAATTTTACAATAATGATTTTTAAAATGTATCAAAATAATGTAAATGTAGCAGTGGCTTTATATGGGGATGCCACGTGTATAAAGAAAACTAATCTGTTGTATTAAATTGTGAAAGTAATACTAACCATTGTAGCTATTAAGAGTATAAATCCTGCATATATAAGATGTTATTTATATGTAATTTAAATAAAGAAAAATTTTTTCTTTAATTTCAGAATTTTATTTTTGAGCTCATACTGAGGAGTTGTGCGGTTTTTATCTTGGTATTTCCCCTAAGAACCACAGGTTATGTTGAAACAGAGCAAAAATATCCACTTATACCCTGGAAAGGAGAATATTAAGTGACACGTAACCCAATTAAAAGCATATTTGCTTCTTGCATTTTATACAGACCTCTCAAACCCCACTCCAATGAAAAGAAAATAGTTTTTGAAATTGAAGCTATGCCAAAAATAACGTTCAGAAAAAAATAAAATGCATATGAAAGGTTTTTCATATATTAAAGGAGAGGTAAAACTTTAATGTTGAGCAAAATAAAATGCAATATTTGGTGGGAAAAATCTGATCTTTCACTTATGACAATACTAAACTGAATTCCTGGGCTGCTTGGAGATTAATAGTAATATTACGATGGCTGCACTGAACATGAGAGTGTGCTCTGTGTCATTTCTTTCGACTTTGCCATTAACTCCATAACAGCTGGCATCAAATATACTAAATTGTGATATAATGAGCTTGTATATTGCTAGCAATTACAGAGTTAAGTTGAATAAATCCTTAGAGTACAAAATAAGTGTGCTTTCCACCTGACAATAAATCAAAGGTGACGCTTGCCTTAATTTAAAATTGCCTAAGATCATATATAAAAATCAACAAAAAAATACTGTGATTGAAACCACATCTCAAAACTTGCCAAGTTTGACTATATCCATTTCATACATGTTTATGACATCTGTCATCCTGATCTATTATTTAAACACTTTTTATGCATTGCTGAGTTATGATGTTTATGATAACTATACTTCTGAATTTGAAAGTTCAAATTGTGAAGGCCATATATTTTGATTTCCTGGTCAATTTATATATCTGGACAGAAACTAGATAACTAGACAATAATATTTTTTAAAATTATGATAGGAGAAAGGCAGTGCTTTTAGAAAAACAATAGAATTAAATGTCTGAGGACTACGTATGAATGTCATGAATTAATACACATATCACAAATTAATTTTGCTCTAATTAATTTTGGAAGAATATAATTTATAAAAACATAATTTGGAACATACATTAATGGACCATGGCCAAACTGACTGGATAGCAGCTGCAGTTAGACAGAAAATCCAATAGGCAGTGTTTTGGATTTGATGTCTCACTGTGAAATATACACAGCAAATGAGGTGAGGGAAATAGGACAGGTACCAACATAGGACCCTTCATACACACATGCACACAAACATGAACACAATAAATATTAAAAGTTTAATAAGACTCATGGAACCTATGATTTACCGCAGAGCTAGAAGTGATTTAAGGATATGATGATAAGTAGCATTTGACTTCGAGGAGGGAAATAAACTGACAGTTACATTTCCCATTCTGAATATTTTTAGAGATTAAAAAAAAATTTTAATGTAAAAAAATGACATTTTCCCACCTTGAAAACTCTATGTCTCAAATGAATCTATTATATATACCCTAAAATATTTTGGTGATCTGAAAGGTATAAGCCTACCTTATGCAAACAATACAAGCCTTAATACACCCATCTCAAAAAGCAGGCTAGCTGTTTTAAAACAATGACCAATGTCATCACTGCTTCATTCCCTATAAAATCAATTTGTATCATTGGGTATAAAGGTACAGACTGATAAGATTCAAAGTATTGAACCAGATCAGCTCTAAAAAAACTAGGCAGGCCCAAATTTGAACTGACATAGAAAATTGAAAAATATAGCAATTAACCACTACATTCTTGGTCATTGATGGTATTTAAAATATGACACCTGACATATTGAATATTTACATGGAATATTTTGAAAAATACCACCTATTCAAAACATGACACCTGACATATTGAATGTTTACACCAAATACCATCTACATGAAAGTCTTTCTGTCCCCACCCTTTTCCCTTGCATCAGGTCATAAAAGCTAGGAATGATTTTGTGACCTTTGTTGAAGCAAGTTGGAGGACCCTCATCCAGAGAAAAGGAGAAGCATCCTTCTCTCTGAAAATATAAAGAGAAGACTGAACAAACATGTGTTGCTAAGTTCCCCCATACTTTATTAGATCATATCCACTTTATCCAATGATATTTTGCCAAGACTGTCAGCTCTTCATCAAATCTGTACAAACGCTAAAGTTCCATTGTCTCTTTGGGTCTTCATTTCCTTAGGAAGTCTCACAGAAAATTTACATTAAATCCATTTGTGTGCACTGACTAATCTGTCTTTTCTTACAGAAGCACCAAAGAATCTAAAATGGGAAGGAGATGAAGATATTTTCCCTCTCCTTTATTGTTTAACTCTTAGAACTTGAGTGGGTAGAAACAAAGGTGAAAATGTGCTGTCTAAAATGAGTTTTTTTTAAAATCAGAAGAAATATTCTATTCTTTTTAAAGACTAAGGTATTAATCAACAGTAAGATCAAAGTTGCTATTTAAAGCATTAGTTATAAAGGTGCATGCATTGTAAGGGAGGAGGGGTCATTCAATATCTGAAGATTGCACCAGCTGCTGCATCAACAACTGAATTTTGCTAGTGCTGGGTGTGTTGAGAGTAAAAGCATGTCTGAACAACTAAAAAAATGTTACTCAGCTATTTCTACATGCCAGGGATAAAATAAAATGCAAGAATCTTCCTTCAGCATTCTCAATCCTTTTTCAGTTAGTTGTGCACTGACCCAAAGGATTACCTTATGTGGTAACCAAAAGTGATGGCTCAGATGGCCAAAAAGACCACAGACAGATGTGGGGAAATTATCTACAAAGATTTTCTGAGGCACATGTTCACAGACATTTTTCACCACAGAATGACTGAGACAGAATCTAGAACCAAAAAAAAAAAAAAAAAAAAAAAAAAAAAAAAAAAAAAGAAGAAGAAAAGTTAAGAGGTGCTAACAAAAATTGTTCGTCAAATGGCCTTCCTCTGATCAGTACTATGAAGAATTTTAGATTACCCTGAAATCCCCTGCTTGCCCAGTGTATCTCAGAACACCTTTGCAACTTTTTTTTAGTACTGAGAACTGAACCCATAATTCCTCTATGACTGAGCTACATCCCCAGTCTTTCTTACTTTCTACAATGAGGTCTCACTAAATTTCCCAGGTTGGCCTCAAATTTGTGATTGGCCTATCTCAGCCTTCCAAATAGCTGGGATTACAGGAGTACATCACTACCCAGTTTACCCTGCTACTTTGTAAGTTTGTTTTAAAACTAGTGATCAATAAAGACAAAGACAATATTAGGGAAAAAAGAAAGGAAAGACTATCTCTAACTGACCTGGAAATAAGAGATGACTTTTGGCATCTCAGTTTATAAAAAGTATACTATGATATCTTACATGATTAAATAATCTAATGACCAACATGCCCATCAACCTCTTAAATTTAAATAGCACATTAACTTTTCTTTTACTACTAACTCATTTGGGTTATGAACCCCATGCCTTGGCATTCTTTCTTTCAATGGCCAAAGCTTCCAATGGGACAGGCCACTGTACTTTTGTTCTGGGACATGGATTTGTGGGCAGATGACAAGGCGCTAATGAGGAGCTAATGTCCCTGCAGCTGGGAAACTGCCAACCTTGGGACTGGAGGATTAGAGCACTTGTCTGCATTAGCCCTGTACAAAGGAGTGAGGGGCTGGGAGAAAACCAACTCCAGGTTGAATAACTTGACTCACAATGGATTTTGCATACCATTCCTACGGACAGGTACTATTTCAGGGCAATTATGCACTTTTCCTAGGTGACATAGCTAGTTCTCCTGTGGATACACTTGACTCAGTTCTCACTGTGGAATAACTTAGAATAGGAAAGTTCAGAACGTGTCCCACCTCATCACCAACTCTGGATATAATCATATTAATGAGGAACCAGGTGAAATTTCTTGTCTACGTTACATTCATTCATCATGAATGTAAAATCAGTTTATACAAGTGTCTAGCTGAATCACTTCTTGAATTCCAAATTTATTTTTAAAGAGAAGGGCACTTTGTTTTCTAATTTTGCCATAGAAAATTCACATCATGAGTTTCTAAGCCAGGCAACTGATTGGGGGTTGGGGGGGAAACTCCAGAGAGACTTGAAATTTCAATAGAATCATACTGCCTGAGCAGAATATAACTGAGGTACTTCCACCTAAACCACTCTCATCCAGGTCTTCCTGGCACTCATTTCAATAACAATTATCCTACTACCTTCTAAAAAAATCTCATAGATGTGCTTATTAATGTAGACGCTTTTACTTACAGACAGAAAACAAGGACAGTTACTTTGAATAGAAATACAGGTTTGGAGGGCTTAAAATAAATATGCAGGCTTTTCCCTTGGAAATATTTTTAAAAGCTTGAATCATGAAAATAAATATTACTTACAGGCTAAATAGTAATCCTACACTGAACACTTAGTAAGTTACATCATATTATTTCAAGCATTTCTGTCTCTTATACAGACATAAGAATATGTGTTTATAATATGTATTTTAGTTATAAAGTCTATATAAACTTGTTTCACTCGTGGCAATTTGAATTTTCTGCATTTGATAACTGAAGATCACAGATATACACACACACACACACACACACGCACACACACACGCACACACGAGTCCACAATTGGCTGTGTAACCTGTACCATAAGGACTATTGCAGCAGTCTTCTAACTGTAATACTGAATTCCATCTTTCCCTGTAATGCTTCAGACAGCAGCCAGTTGGATCTTCCACAGACAGGAAATAATACTGTATTCTGACCTTGCAAGATCGGTTGCTGGCTCACTTCTCCTCACTCATCCTTTTTCCTAATTCCATTACCACGTTTCAATTCCACTCTGGGTTCTTCAAAACAAAACATACGATTTCCACCTCAGGACTTTCAGCCATACTGGTCAGTGTGCTTCCAATATTCTTCCCAAAGGCATTCTAGCTGAATCTCTTCCCTCCTTCAGATCTGATCTTAATTGCCCCTCAACTAGTTCCCTCTTTTTGCTCTGTCAAAAGTGCACTGCTCTCCTGTTCTCTGGTTCTCTACTCCAATTTACTTGCACAACATTTAACTACAACATTCACTTCATTCACAGATGTTTTATTCGGTTTTGCTTGGTTTTTTGTTTTGTTTTTTTCTTCACTAGACCCACATGAATCTTCCTTGCTGATGATCCGCAGGGCCTGGATAGTAGCTACACTCAGGAGATACTGAGTAACTATTCCTTCCATGAATTAATGCATATAAGATGTTGAGTAAAGTCTGACGTATTTTAGGTTGCAAATTTTAAGGATTGTCATTCATAGAGACAAACTACTTTTTTTTTCCTTTAAAGATGTTAAAGAATATTTGAGTTTTTGACAAAAGAAAAAAATTAATTTGGAGTTACTTATATATTGTCAATTTCACTTTATTTCTATACTGGCACCAGATATCCTACTGAAAACTCTTTCACACTTCTGAAAGAATGATAAAGCTGTTGATATGAACACCTTTCAAAACACTTGCATTAACTCATTTAATTCCCAACCTACAGAGGAGGAATTGTAAGCAGTGAAGGGATGCATAACCTAACTAGGGACATATAGCCAAGCACTGGAGAGCTGAGTTTGAATCCAGATGACCCAGCTGCAGAGACCATGATAACAACAACCAATTATACATCACCACCCCGTGTTTCAGAGCTCACAAGGTCACTTATGAAAAACAGCCCAAGGACCACAATTTCTCCTTCTATGTACATACAAAAACAAATGAATAGAAAATAAATAAAAGAAGACATAGAATCATGACATAGTTCCATAGCAGGTACCAAATTTCCACACATTATTTAAATTTGTAACAGTATTAATCTACCCTTAAGCCTCAACTTGGCCCTTTTGCCAGAATTGGACAAATTTTTTTCCTAAGAAGTCAAGAAGAAAATATTTTAGGGCTACCATTGTGTTACAGAAACAGCTCTAGTGCAATAAAGTAAAAGGGGAGATATAGAAATGAGTGGTTGTGGCTGTTTTTCAATAAAAATTTATTTTTTAACAATGAAAGTTCAATGTCATAAATTTCAGATGTAATGAAATATTATACATCTTTTGATTTTTGTCATAACTATCCTTTAAAACTGTAATTAATTCATAGCCTACACACACACACACACACACACACACACACACACAAAGCCTTGATTTATCACCCCAGAGACCATAGTTTCCCAGCATTTGCCTTTCACTCTTACAAGGGGAAAAAAAGTAAAAGCAAAACAAACTCTAAGGTGTACTTTTGAAAGCAAATTAGTCTGTTGGAATACCTGCTTTTTTAAATGTATAAACTATACATCCTGTATTAGTACATTATCTTGGAACATTTAATTCAAGTATAGTATACATGTAGAAAAATGTACAACTCAATGAACTGTAACAAAACCAACACAAATTTGTAACTAGAACCCAAATTAAGAAAAAGAAGAACATCCAGAACCATCCTTCTTGCTCCTTGCTTATCAATCACCAGCATCCTTATGTCTATGCACAAGGATTACTATGATTATTTTTGCTGTTTTTTTTGTATGTTAGTTTACTTCAAAAAAAAGTTGTAGGGCAAAATATGGTTACACAACAAAAAATTAGCTGCTGTCATTGAAATTCATGTATTTGAAACCACATAATCATAGACTCTAGAAATGGAAGAAATTTTATCCATATTTATACCCCCATGTTATACCAGATTCCCAGAGTAATATAACTAATACATTTATAATTCAATTGTCTATCCAAATATTAGATATGTATCAGGCATATGCATATGTAGTCAGAATCTACACATTGATAATATTTGTATCAGTACTACTAACAGGTAAAATAGAGTTCTAGTTATATTATTATTGTCAAAGCTAATACCTCTCTCATTTTCCTTACATAATTGACAAAGCTCTGAATTATTTTCTTTCACTCTGAACATCTAAGACTGGCCAGGACTTTCCATTATTTGCACTGCTAATAAAGATTGTCTTTAGTTCAATTTCCAAATGATTAGCCTTAATGACACGATACAAACTAAGTGATATTTAGTGATTTTATTAACTCTTTTCTTTTGCTACATATACTAAGAGCTATGCAACTTTTAGATGTATTATCAACTAAGTATAAAACAACACTTTGCTAATTTTATTAAAATTACAACAGATAAACTTTAAAAAAATGATGTATGCCAAAATTAGACACTTTAACAATCTGGTAACAGCACAGGGATTTTAAAACAATGTGCTACATTTCCATACTCAAATATAAATATGGGAGCAAAGTTATATAAAAGGTAAGGTGGCAGCTGGGGAATTGTTTTCTAACACTACTTCATATAGCCTCCTATGCAACACCTTTTTTCTCCACTCCCCTCAAACGCCCCATGAATGTTTTCACCAGAAAGGTTTCTACATTAACAGGATCTTCACATTTATTTTATAGAGCAAATTAAAATATATTATTATTTAAGTGTAAACAGCAATGTATAATTTGTCCTAAAATAACTCATTAGCATTTCTTAATATAAAAATAAGCTAATTCTGAAGATATAAGTAGGATTTGATAATCCTGCACAGTGCACCGCCATGCTATTAGGCTTTTATGTGACTTTGCCCAAGCCAAATTACCTTAAACCTCAGCCTCCTCATTCAAAATGTAAAATTGTGAATTTTCTTTCCAGCTCTAATAATATAGTTATTATTCTAAAGACCATGAAACTAATTAATGACCAAGCCAAATAATACTCCTTTCTGGAAATGCCTGAATATAGCAAGGAATTAAAGTTTAAAACCAGTTTTCCTGAAATGTTATGAATTTATCTAATGGTTCAGAGGCTAAATATTAAAACACTTCAACATTAAAAAGTGGATCTTCTAAACAGGAAGAAAATACTCTCCAAACAAGCAGTTTAAGTTTCCACCACTGGCAAAGAAACTTTGTGTCAATTTGCCATCTTTAAAAAGTGAAATTTATGTAGCTGGCCAATACTGAACAGTGTAAATTCAATCCAATTGAAAGCATGGTAACAATGTGGGCAGTCTCAGACTATTACTTTCAATGGGACTGAGTCCCTAAGGATGGCCATGACTGAGTCCCATTGAAAGTAATGGGGTAAGCAATCACATGCCATTACTTTCAAGAAGACAGATCCCCTTCTACCCATAATAACATGGAAATATAAATCTGCACTGACTCATCAGCATGAAGAATGAAAATGTAAAGGGATTTCAAAGCTGCAAATATGTCCCTTGAGACCAAAACAAAGAAACAAAACCAAACCTTCTGGCTTCCTCAATCAAAGTTGAAACGTGCTTAGTAGAAGTAGAAAAGTTCAGAACCTAGGCTAAGGCAGCATGACCCTGGGCACAGGTTCTTATCCTTCTTATATTTTCTTTCAAGCAATTGTTGACACATGGTTAATTGTTATATATAAGCATATGCCTGCCTGTGTCTTTTTCATTACCACTTTTGTTGTTAAATATTGATAACCTAGAGAAGAATTTTTTTTTATTTTTAAGATCACAGTTGGTCAAATTGATTTTAAATAAACTTTCCTCTTTTCCATTAGTATGTGTATGCTGATTTCCCTAACAGGTGGAAAAATTCAATCTTGAATTCTTTCCACATTGATGTAAATAAAATTCCAAGAAAACCTGTGTCTTAGACATAAGTAAGTTTGCCAGATTTTCTCCACTTCATTTCCACATTGATGTAAATAAAATTCCAAGAAAACCTGTGTCTTAGACATAAGTAAGTTTGCCAGATTTTCTCCACTTCATTTCCTTGTACTGGATTCTTCCTTTGACAAACATGCTTGCTCACTTGCTCTCCCAAATTTACCCTCAATCCTAACAGCTCAACTACTGAAAATAATACAAATAATAGATTGAAGCTACTGTAGATTAAGTGTAGCTAAAGTTCCTTTTGTTAGAGGAAAAAACATTTGCAAACATGTATTTAGATGTGCACCAGGAAATGTTTAGCAGCTACCTCTGGGGAAGGGGAAGCCCTGATTACAACTCTTTCCAGTTTTCATGATATAAATATTTCCACTATGGCTGATTTCAAGTTACCAATATGATAATATCAGATACATACGGGAAATGATATGTTGTAACACATTACTGTGTAATATTTTCACCATTAAAATAGATAGAAATGATTCAAAACTAGACATAATATTAGCAAATGTTCTTACAGTAATTAAGAAGTGATGAATTCTGAGTATCACATGTTAATCTAATTGTATGTATGATCATTTAATTTTTAATAATAGCTGTATTTAACATGGGTTATAGAAGGTTATAGAATTCCTGAAAATTTCACAATTTGTTTTTGTGAGCCAATTCTGCTCAGCTCCAATCCATCACTGGTGTTGTCCTCTTAGACTCAGAGCAGTCAAGTTCATATCATGACGGGGATCACAAAGGACTTACAAAATGAGTGAAGAAATATTTCCCAGACAATCTGTGAGATTTGTGCTAAGTAAATGATTCACATCCAAAATGCTACAAGGGTTGGGCCAGGGATTTAGCTCAGTGGTTCTGCCGCCTGCCTTGCAAGCGCAAAGACCTGAGTTTGATCCCCGGTACCAAAAAAAAACAACAACAAAATTCTTCAAGGGTATATGCAAACTGCTTGTAATATGACTTATCTCTATGTGATACAAATGAATTTAGAAGTTTTAAAAAATGAATGTAAATGTTTTCACTTGGAAAAGGCAACTTTATCTCAGCTGTCCATGGCTATTTGTGTGCTCTAGGTTTGTTTTAACCTTTTGTCTTTAGAAATCTCATTTATAAAATGAAACATAATAATAACAATAATTAGGGCTATGATTTGAGTCCTTTTAAAATTCTTAAAATTGCATATATCATTAAAATATATAATTTCCCTCATGAAATGTACTAAAGTAAGAGGAAAAAAATTAAGCAACTTCTTCAGACTCCTAACAATCCAATAAATATCTACTTTAGGACTTTCATGAAACCATTTAAATAAATTCTTTCATTTGTAATTTTATCTGAAGTTTCCCTATTATATGAAGAACAGCTTTTGACTTTTAGAAACATCTTCATGAGTCTTCTTGAACAAGATTCTTCTTTCTTTTCAGTGCATATAGTGGATTCTTCAGTTACCCACTTTAGCCAGAAAGCAATGCAATGTTGCTGTCTTAAATGTATACAGAACTTTTAATTTTCTAAGATTCATCCTTTTCTAAGAATTCTTCATTTCTGTCACTAGCACCCAATTTTTCTCCAGAGAATGTTCTTTTTCACAGTTTTTTAAAAAGTAATACATTTATTTAAATCACAAAAATGCCTGATGAGAAAAACAAAGTCAGATGAAGGTAGATGTTAGGAGATGAGTCTACTGCATTCACTCTCTGAGTACCTTCTGCCACAGACTATCTTCACGGAACAATTCAGACTGCTCTTTCAGGTTAATCAAAAGGCCTATATGCAGTTGACCTTTAGGAATACTCATGAGGAGTCCTAACTGTTTATAACTCATTTGCAAATGTTAGGCTCCCCTTACTGGAGCTTCCTATCTGATTTTGAGAGGATCAAACAAGACAGTCTACAAGGTGAAGTACTGGAAACAATGTTTAAGACTTAAAACTATTAAGTGCCTTTCACTTAGTTCTTCCTCTGACACCATTATGATTAATGTGGCTTCAGAACATGAAGGAAAGCTCTAGACTGCGTGCCATGCTAATTGTAGACACCAGTTATTCTGTTACTCCTTAATAATAAGTGACAGCTCTAGAGAAAGGAAAAGCGAAATTTCCTCCTTGGGTACCAATTGTGTTCTCTTCCATTGACTCATTTCTGCCTATTTGGAAAATGGCTTTTGCTTTTTCTAGATGGTTTCTTCAACCTACACCCCCAAACTCGGAGCAAACATTGTTTCTTTGAGCAACAAGTTTTGGCACACTCTTGTTTCTACCTGCTGTTCTTTCTTCTGTTCTTATATGGCTCAGCCGCATGTTATCACTACAACATCCACTTCTCATTTCTCCATGTTCTACCTCCTTTCTACTGAATCCTTGGGAATCCCCAAAGTACCTCAAAATGTCCTTGATTATGCTTTGCAGTGTCCTTGAGCTGCTCAAATCCTGACTCACTGGCACATAGTTGAAAAATCTAAAAAGTAAAAGTCAGTTCTTAAAAGAAATCAGTCCTAGAAGGAAAAGTTAAAATGGAAACAGTTTTTAATCACAAAATTAATTTTGAGTATATGAAAAGATAAAAGTAGAAAAGTATCTATCCCATTTCAGCATGGGAATACTGTTGGGTTTTTTTTTTTCACAGCTCATCAGTGTGCTACAAAAATACAGAATAAACCATAGTTTAAGATACATAAGGCTTTCAGAAAAAGCATCTGCATAAATTTAGCCCTATAAATTGAAAATATAAGTTCAGATATTTTTCAAAAATATTTCCTAAACTATATGTTCATAGTTACATAATAATGCTTATTGATTTACAGTATTATTTTGTAATGTATAGAATTTTCAGAAATAATTTTAGTTTTTTGAAGCAATGTTTTAAGAAAGTAGGAATACCACAAAGAAATATGAAAGTTAAAATGTCATTTATATCATAAAAAGAATGGTTCAAAATAAAAAGAAAGCCTTTAATAATTATTACAACAAAAACCTTATTCTGAACAAAGACCATTCACTTACTAGTCTAGGAAAAAACAAAAACTTCTTTCCCACTTCTTTGCAGGGGAGGCTCCTGGGGATCAAACTTGGGCTCATACCTGTTAGGCAAGTGTTTTACCCCTGAGCTACACACCTATTCCTCTGTTCCACATAAGTGTATCTCAATCTTTTCTCTGGTGTCCAAAAATAATTCCCTTGTGGTCACATTATTTGCCTGCAGTATTTTGGACATACTCTCTGGCATTAATCTATCCTTAATATTTACATGTTTCAAAAAAGCCCAAAGAATACACCTGAATAATGGGAAATAATTTAAACTGTGCATGTGTGCAAACTGCCATGAAGAAATAAAGAGGAAACTGTGTCAAAACAGAAGGTTCACATTATAATAAAAAAGAAAATAATGATTTTTCAATGCATACTGACTTCGCTGAAAACATTTTAATCCCACTAGACTGAACTTGGAGGATGTCACTATGCTTGTGAAAACTCTTAGAGACACTCTCCCCACCAGCACTTAAAAATAGATAAATATGATCTTTTGAAGAGTATCATGAACATTTTTAGAAATTGTTTTGGCTTTGTCTGCAGGCAATGGCACCAGCATGAGGTACTTTGTATTCCGTTCTGTATTCACCATGCAAGCCCAGAATTTTGCCCAGTTGTCATCTTTATTTGAAACAGTTTGAGAACTATAGACAATTTTGAATTTGAAAGTACTAGCTAGGTGATGATATTATCAACTAAGTGTGGATAGGTTTAAACAAGCTTGAGACAGCATTAACTTTTCTAGACAAGTCTTCTCCCTCCCTGTGTTTTTACTCTTTTCTTCCATCTGCAACAGCCTCAATTTTTTCTAGTCCATAAGAACCATTACATTTTTAAGAATCATCAACAAAGACAAGTTTTTGTTTCCTGGTGTTCTGAATAACATAATCAGAAAGAAGCAATATATCCAAATAGTTGAAATTCTTCTCTCTCCCCTTTCCCCCCGTCACACTCTCTCCTTCCTTCTCCCCCTCCAGATCCTCCCCTCCCTCTCAGAAACACCTGTGTAGTCCAGGTAGCTTTCACATTGCACTACATTCCCAGCCTTTTTTTTTTTTTTTTTTTTTTTGGTATTTTGAGACAGGGTCTCACTATTTAGTTGACACTGACCTGGAACTCACTATGTAGCCCAGGCTGGTCTCGAACTCACAGCGATCCTCCTGCCTCAGCCTCCTGAGTGCTGGGATTACAGGCATTCTCTACCACACCCGGCTCCAGCCTTTTCTTAACCTTCAATCCCTGCTCAAATTTGTAATCCTTCTGCCTCATCCTCCCAAGTGTGTGCCACTATGCGTGGCTTATACCTTTTTTAAAAAATTGTTTTGTTTTATTAATACTGGTCATAAAATAAGAAAACCTTTTCCATATATACCTTTTTTTTTCTTCTCCCCACATCCATCCCCACTGACAACTGAACTCAGGGGTACTCCACCAATGAACTATAGTCCCCCTTCATTTTTTTGATAGGGGCTCTTTCTAAATCATCCAGGGAGGATTTGACCTTGAAATCCTCCTGAATCAGCTTCCTAAGAATCTGGGGTTACAGGCATATACAATAGCATTTTTCAGTATTTTTTTTTAGAAGTATGCACATGTCATATCTGTGAATTTGAGAAAGAAGAGCAAAACAAAAGCAGGAAAGAGGATGAGACAGATTAGAAATTTGGTTATAATAACATTTTGATTTCATTCCTCCTAAGTTCAAGTAAACGAAAAAGAAGAAAACTTGACAGTAAAATATTATTTTAGAAGGGTTATTATATAAAGCTGATGATCTTCTGGGTAACTCTGATGCATCTTAAAAATAATGCCCATCTGTAACACTGTTTCTAACAGCAATGGTCATTTCATAGTAAAAAGTTAATATTTGCTAGGGATACACCAAAGAGTTTTGTTGAATAATAAGAAGCTGGTTTAAATATGGAAAACTGAAATTGCAGAAGCTATCGATTTTTTAGTAAATTTAAGTTTAAAGTAACTACTTAGCAATAGGTGAGATTTTCAAGGTAGAAATAAATAGGGAGAAAATTATTAATTTTTTTTCCTGATGGAGAATGTTTTATTTAATAGTGCATTTTGATTATACTTCATAGTGCACTGCCTGCAACAGGCACCAGGTTTTCTTCTAGAAGTTTGAGATCCTTTTCTGTGTGCTATATTTTACTCTGGGTGGAAGGGCTGGGATCAAACCCAGGGCCTTCATACTGTACTACATTCTTAACTCTTTCTTTTATTTTTTGTTTTTGTGACAGAGTCTTGCTGGAGTTGCTCAGTTGCCTAGGCTAGGTTAGAACTTAAGATACTCCTGCCTCAGTCAGCCACAGTGCTGAGATTATAGGGATATACCACCACTCCCTGCTGCAGTGTTGATTTCTAACTTATAAATGTCTTCCCATGTGAAGACGTACTTTCTTTTAGAGGATTCTGGGATCAAAAAACTTCAGGAAGTCATTCGGCAGTTTGTCACAGGACATACAGACTTGTCAGCCGTGCCACTGTTGTGATTTGTTAGTCATATTGCATACACAGTACCTTGAGGAGATATACTCCAATAAAATGTAGCAATTATATCTTTTGGGAAATGACTATGATTCTTCTTTGGTGAATTTAATTTTACAAACTACACAGATAAGTTTAACATTCTTTAAAGGAAAACAGTATTAAAGCTACAAAATAATAAACTTAATGGAAAAAAAAGGTGCAAAACAATTTTTCACATGACATTCATAAAACACCGAACTCTTAAATGAGCTTGCAACTTGTTCTCAGTTTCTATGAACTCCCTTTCTCTTGAAAACTCAGGATTCTTTCATTGAGTACCTCTGAAAACTGAAATAATCATAAGGGTTTTTTTAATGCTTTGCATATTGTAAGACAAAAATAGTAAATAAATCATTTATATATTAAGAATGACTCCCAGCATGTAAAGTAGAACGCAGAACAATCTTACATATACCGTATTACCCAGAATGCTTTTCAGCAAGACGCTAATTACCAGCAGAAAGGTCATGCAAAAAATAGTGATTAGAAGAGGTTGAAGAAAAAATAGCCACATATTTGGACATAGACCAAATTCCCTTTTTGCCACTGTAACTGAAAACCATTGCTTCAATATTTAATGAAACGCTTATGCTGCAGCACCTGGTCACATTGTCAGCACTGCCTAACCACTGCCTCCCCCGTGGGTCATTACTGCAGCCATCTGAAAGGGGGCAAACTGTTCATCGAGGACAATAATGCCAGTCTTTAAGAATCTACAGCTACAAAACAGCAGGAGACAGTTACTTTGGCTTTGATCTTGGGAAAAATGGCTGGGGGCAAAATGCTGTTTCCTACCATCAGAGACTATACAGTTAGCAATAATTCTGTAAGTCAAAGCCATTCACGGGACGCAACTTGGCTGCCCTGTTCTGCTTTCTCTCTTCCCTTGCAGAAAGCTAGCAGCTCCTGTTGAGAGATCCTTGTCAACAGGAAAACACTGGTTCATGCTACCCTGCTAATGATCCAATGCATCAATACCTCAAACAATCACAACAAGCAGATGTCCTAAGTTAATATAGACTTCCCTGGGATTTTTCCTGGCGAAACATGGCTTTAAAAGGCATTAGTCTTTTGTCCTCACTAGAGAACGGCTGAATCCTGGCACAAATTCCTTGGGTATGTGAACCTCAGCCTAATGGAATTTAATTACTTTACTGGTATTAATCATCTGTACAGTAGAGCAAAGAGTATTTTATTACCACTTTTAAGGGTTATCGGCACATTTATTTCAAATGAACTGTCAAACTGCATTACGTGTAAGGCATGCCAGGTTTGAATTCTACAGCACAGGTAAAAATAAATTTACAGTTTAAAACTCTTCCCCCATCATCAACATACCACCCATTAATAGTGGCACCACATATGTAAGACTCTCTCAAAATTAGAAGAAATTAAGTGTTGAATTAGCTATTCATTTTTACTTTCTGGTTTTATTCCTTATTCCAACCATTTGACTGCTCATTTGCAAAGGTTGCTTTATACCAAGGACCCCAGGAACACCAATTGGCATCAAATAGGCTGTGACACCATTACAGGCTTAGTTACAGAAAAGTGAGGCTAATCTTGTCCATTATCAGGCAACAAGCACCAGCTCTATAAGATTCCTCCAATTCACACTATGTAGCAAATGCTTTTTGTTTTTGTTCATATTCAGAGAAAATGAATGTGTTTTTCTCACCTCTTGGTTGTTTTTAGACCTATCTGAATTGTTCTATAAAGAACTCTAAGGAACTCTTGCATCATTTATAAAGCTCTCCTCCTGTGCTAAACAGATCCAACGGTGGAATGCAAGATGCCAAACTCAGGTTAATTCTGTAGATTTCAGTAAACTTTCTGTTTATCATGTGGCATTCTACAGAACTCACAAAGTAAAGAATAGGAATGGAAAAGATGCAGAACAAGGGACCTCGTATGAATGCAGTGGGAGAGGGCTCTAGGGGTCTAGAATCCAATGCCTGGGCTTTGGTCCCTCAAGTATTAGTTATGATACCCTGGGTAAATTCCCTAATTTCCCTAGTTTCCTCATCTGTAAAATGGGAATACAATCAATCATAAGCTTATTTTGCCACTCAAAGACAATAATCTATTTATAAACAAAATAATAGCACAATGTCCACATGGGCTTTGTTATGGTGCTGTTAGAAGAATACACAATATTTGAAAAGCCTATATTCCACCTTGTCTCATGGTTCAACGGCATTGTTGAAAGGGAATCCTTATGAATTCAGTAATTTCTAAAAGACCTTCATTTTTTCCCTTCCTCGACCTGCTTCTTCCTTGCTGAAAATTTTATAGCCCCCATCCAGTTCCACACCCACCTGTTAAAGGGATTTTCCACTCATCTCATTTCAGAGACTTTCTGCAGTGCGAAGCAAATGAGAGCAATTTATGACATGAGATACTGTATGTGCAAAAGATACATAATTAGTGTTAAAATGGATGCATTTGCTTTTTTAAAGTCTATTTGTCCTGTGATTTCAAGTGAATCAAGCTGCTATATCTATATCTCCCTCAACAGCTTCATACCACTCCATAATGAATTAAATGACTCCTTTGAAAAAAAGTATAAGATAATGAATAAAATGCTTTTTCAAATGTTGGGATAAGAAGGACTTTAAGACTCTTCTGTCTAGGACTTCTTCCTTTCAAGATCTCTAAACTCAGAATCTTTGAAAGAAAAGCATTCTCCAAGGGGGAAAAAAAAAAATAAAAACAGTTTTTGCATCTTTCCAAATGTTGTAATTACCAGTGGTGGGTGGGCAAAAAAAAAAAGCTAAATCTTTTAGGAAAGACAGAATAGGACCCTGAATTTTCCTACCACTGCTTAGTACTCTGACATCCTGAACATACAAGCAAGGACCCAAATCTTTTTCAAAGATGTCTTACAACAGAACAATGTTCCACTCAAAGCTCTAATGTGTTTAGAGTCTGCATTCAGTTCTATTTCCACCTTATTTCTGTCTCTCTTTGGTGAACATCTCGGTTTGATATTAAAATAATATACTCTCTGATTCCTTTATTTTACTTTCCTATCAGATAAGCTTGTTTCCTCAAACTTTGGCTTTTACTTATCTCCTTTGGAAAAAGAAACAAAAAAACTCTTTGAATCTGACTATGGAAAAGACAGAAAATCATTTGAACTTTTTGATAATTGGAGATACAGATGGATAAAGATGAAACTGTTAATTAATGATTTAAGGGGAAGCAGTTGGAGATCCAAGAAAACAACCCATACTGGTCTAGCTACAAATATCTATATTCAAATTATATAGAAAGTCCAATTTCTAGTAATGGTGAATATTTCATATTTCAGAAGAAAGTTCAAATTAATGCTACATGTATGGAATTAATTTCCTATCTGATCAAGCAGAAAATAAATAACAAATTGTACAATGATCAGTAAGAGTGAAGTTTATCATATCATTGTTACTTGCATTACAAAAAGTAATGTCATTGTGAAGACTGTAAACTAGACTTATAGTAGCAAGTCTACTATTATGTTCTTGTTCCTTTTTTTATTTTTCCAGCCATAAATTTCATTTCTTCATTTGTGAAATGAAGATAATGTTAATCATTTTGAGAAACACATGAGGATAAATGAGATGAATTATATGCCATGTTAAACTACATAAATCCAACATGTTATAAAATGACAACTATATTAAAGGAAACCTAAAATAATTTCATTTCTTTTCTTAGAGGAAGCCCCAGGCTCTAGCCATCATTTCTAGGTAATAGGCACAAAGTATCATTGGTAGAGAAAAAGCCTTTTATATAATCTACATTCTCTAAGTGTAGAATTCCTTTGGGATAGTAAATATATTATTTTATACTGTGGAAAAAAATACATGTAATTTGTTTTGTTAATTAGGAAAAAAGGATAGGAGTCCTGATTTTACATTTTGTGTTACCAGAGAAGGGCATAAACTTACAGTAATTGTTATATACTGACTAGGGATACAGACCCAAGGTAGGGACACAGATCCAAGATACAACCTGGGAAAGAATAAGCACACTAGCTGAGTTCTGCTTCCTGTCATTTGCTGATTTCCCATTCTGTTCTTTTTAATCCCCAACTCTTTTAGGATTAGTCCAGATTACAAATGTATTGTAAATGTGAGTGTATTGTTCCACTTCTCTGGTAATACAATTTAATTTTTTTAATACATACACTTTAAGTATCAATCATTCAATTACCAAAATGTCCTTTATTGTGATGTTATGAACAAAAGTGACTTGCCACCTACTAAGATTTATTTTTTTTGGAAGCATTATCTCTCTGTGAATTTGTCTCCAATTTATTCATTTTCTCTCTTTCCTCTGATATTTTCATTCTCTGCTTGACATGTCTTAAGGTGCACTGGCTGAAATTAGGCTTAGTATTCTGGATGAAAGTGTATCATTATTTGATATACCATCAACTTAATATTTCCATATTATTTTCCCCTTCTTTTAATGCACCCTTGGGTCCTATTTGCCTTCTGAATAACTGCCTCTGTGTGAAGGGGAGACTCCATCAAGCTAACCATGATGACTCCTAATTCATTTAAACAGCACACACTGTTTTAATCATATCAGTTTTTTTTACAGATATCACATCTTTTTATGAACTGAACTGTTCTTTTGCTAACTTAGCTTTTATGTGAAATGTTCTAGGTAAGATAAGTAACACAGTATTCAAAGATAAAATGATAAGCAATGTTAGCTCAGTGGCAAAATATGTTTCAAACATAATATTAATCATCTCTACAAACATGAGAATTACATTAAAAGATTTTCATGCAATAGCGAATATTGAAATATTTAACACTTAGGAAAGAGATTTATGTGCCTACCTTGTTTTTCACAAATGTCTTTTCCATTCTGCTAATTAACCAAGGCTATCCGTGTTTCGACAAATTTTGTCTCCGTCACAGCCTAGGCTCTTTGTCTACATTACTTTTCCTGCAGTTTAGCTGGAGTATTCAGCTCTACACACTAATCATCCTCCAGGTAACAGAATGCAATATTTTGACTATAAAAGTATGAGGTGAAAAGACAGAACTTCTGGACCCTCACTCAGAAGTTCTACTCAATACACACTGAGCTCCTACACAAATACTAATTTCTTTCCTTGTCTTAGTTAACTTGTTCAGAGAAGGGATCAAGTAATTTAAAGTACCTTACAAGATGTCACCTTTTTTGTAGCTTAAAAATGTGATTACATTTCGATGTCCCTAATTACATACCTACCTTAAATTATGACTGGGGAGAGGGTATCCCCATACCATAGTTCCACACTTTAACAATTATGGCTGAACTTCATTGTTAAAACATTTCATGTTCTTTCTAACCCATCTCAGTTTCAAAGCATATTCTTAACTGCAAAATTAAAAGAAGATATTTTCACCAATATTTATACTGTCATTTTTAAGATTCCAAAGCCTGTTCTTTAAAAATCTAGTCAAGATTTGTTTGGAGAAAAATATCACTTTGTCACTTACAGTATTTAAGGCAACAGTGTAAGCCATCCTAGTTTTGCCCTGAGGGAATACCTGCCACCCACTTTCAGATGAAATGTGCTCAGGATATAGCAAGGATGTATATTATTGTTTTTAGCAAAAATATAGCATAATTAGTGAATTAAACATATCACAGATATATATATATATATATATATATATTGGTAAATGGTTACATATATTTTTAAATACGAGTTTATATTACATACCTCTTTCAATAGTTATTTTTGAGCTCCCTGTCAGTCCCCCCCCCACACACAATATTAATTTTTTTACTGGTTGAAAAATATGGTGACTCATTTATATTTAGAGAGCTAAAACAGAACAAAGCTGGATACATGGGTTGAAATATGAATAACATATTATAGATATAAATACTTCTGACACATGCATTTATTCATTCTATAGATACCTATGGAGTATTCATTACATACCAATCATGTATATGAACTGGCACTATAAGAGTAAACAACATAGAAAAAGTCTCTTATCTCCCAGAGCTTACAAATAAATGAGATACATGAATTTTTCTTCAACACTATGCACCAGCAGTTTTTGTAGGACAGAAATGGTCATTGTCCCCAGTTTCATGAGGTATAGACTATTCTGTTGAATGGAGATAAGTGACAGAGAAACAAAATCACCAAGGTATAAGAGAAAGTGAGTATATGTAGCCTATTACTCTTCTAACTAGGGTAGTCAGGGAAGGAAGAGACTTTAAAAAAGTGAAGGAACAAGGAAATGTTGATATCTCTGGGAAGAACATTCTAAGCCCTGAAGAAGGATTGAATTTTGTTACTGAGAATCAGCCCAGGCACCATTATGGCTGCACAGGATGGCCAATAGGCAAAAATAGAGGCCAGCAAGGCCAACAAGGTAGAAGTAGCAAGATCAAGAGGTCCGTATGACTGCAATAAGAAATTTGATTTTACTCCGGTAAGACTGAAAGTTTCTGAAGAGCTCTGAGGTGAGAGGTAACATGTTGCAATTTACTTTTAATGGGACCATCCTGATGGCTGGGTTTAGAATAGCATATTAGAGGGCTGAGAAAAGGGCAGCAGGAGAGAGAAATTAGGAAGCTCTTAAAACAATACAGGCTAGAAATAAGGAACACCTGGACCAGTAGTGTGGGTGATGAAGTAGTACCAGAAATGATGAGAAGTAGTCATATGCAGGATGTAAACTGGAGGGAGTGCTGATGGGTTTTGTTATAGATTAGTTACAGGCCTAGAAAGAATGAAGGTTCAAGATGACCACACAGCATTTGGCCTAGGCAAGTGGGAGGAAGGAGTAGTTTTTAACTAAGAAGATAGCAGCTTTGGTGGGAAGAGTAGAAAAAGTCTGGATTTCAGTTTGGAAAATGATAAATTAACAAGTTATTAAATATTGAAGTAGGGGGATCAAGTGTACAAATATAAAGGTCTAAAGTTCAGAGGCATAGGCCATGATAGAGACATGTTTAGAGTTACCAGCTTTCAACTGGTATAAATCCATGAGCTGAACTGGATGGTATCACTTGGGCAGTGATTATAGATTTTAAAAAAAGTGATGAAGGCTAAGAACTGGACCTAGCAGTAATCTCATATTTAGAGGACAAGAAGATGAGGGTAAATTGAAAAATGGCTAGGGAGAAGGGGATGATCAAGGAGAGGATCCTGCCTGAAAAGCCAGTGCAGAAAGTGTTTCAAAAGCAGAGTGTTGCTGGGTGTGAAGGCACACGCCTGTAATCCCAGCACTCGGGATGCTGAGGCAGGAGGATCACTGTGAGTTCAAGAACAGCCTGGGCTACATAGTGAGTTCCAGGTCAGTCTCAACTACATAGTGAGACCCTGTCTCAAAAAAAAAAAAAAAGCAGAGGGATGATTAACTATGCTAGGTATTGCACACAGATCATATTAGAAGAAGCCTGATAATTAGCCATTGGATTTAGTTACTTGGAGTCATTGGTGACACTGACAAGAATTGTTATGGTGGAAAAAAATATGAATAAACACTTGGTTGGAATAGGTTCAGGAGAAAGTATTGAGAGAAAATTATTCCAGATAACTTTTTGTTTTTGAGGAGAATTCCTATAAAAGCAAATAAATAGGATAGTTGTTAACAGGGCATTTATAGATCACAAAATATATTTCAATTAATGATAGATACATGGCACCATATTTATTTTGTTAGTATGCTGATCCTATAGAGAAGGAACAAATGATGGTACAAGAGAGAGAAAATAAAATTGTCAGAAAAATCTCTTAAATACACAAGAGCAAATGTAATACATTGAAGGAACCTGGGGTTACACTTTGGAAGGACAGGGATAGTTTACCTGTAGAAACCAGAGTGTGGTAGAGGTGATGAAAATCCTCTTTAAAAAATATAAGTGACTAAACTCAGGGATTTCCAGGTAGCAGAAGGGTCTACTTGGAGTTACTGTTAAAGCAGAATTACTGGTGTGATTGCAAATTTTCCTACAGATGTATTTAGGTAGGAGGGTGAAAAATGGGTAGTTATTATTATAAGAAATATCTAGGGTGGAAATTTTCAGAAAATTTGAAAGGCTTGCAACACAGATTGTTGGGCTTCAGTCTTACCAAATTTCTTATTCAAGAGGTTTGAGATTGAGCTGCAAAATCTAAACTCAGGTAAAACTGTATCTGTCGGTCTAGGCACCACTTTGAAGAGTCACTGGTCTGGGATGCTATCACAGTTCAGTGGAGTAGAAAACATGACTGCTAGAGGAGAGAAGATCAAGGAATTTAGAGGCAAGGACATTAGAAAGCTCATCCACTCCACTAGAAAAAGAATGCTCAATCTACTCAGAGATTTTATTTAGTCAACAACTGAGTTCAATATTGAGTTTGATGTGAAGTGTCATATAGGATTAGAAAGTAAAAAAAAAATGCCTTCATTTTAAAAGCTTGTCTGTACCAACAGAAGATGTAGTACATTTATGGGCTTATTTATTCCACTGCAAAGTATAGGATTCTTGGTAAATTTTGACCAGAGTAAAGATTACGTATTGCTGAAAAGTGACACTAAACATCCAGGATCCCATTAAATAAAATTTTAACTAATCATTTTACATAGTGAACATAACCCAATTTTTACTTTTATAAATTTATATTTCATATATGTATTAATATTTTATATTTACCATAGGTGAGAGGGAAATGTTTTATACAGAGCAAGCCTCTGTGGTGTTACTAACAATGTCCAGATAAAAAGTCTTGATTCCAACTTTGTTATTGACTATCCCAACCTACACATCCTTAATATTAAACACAGCTCCTAACTCAATGAAATGCAACTATTTTTGAATCACTTGCAACCGTTAAGAACCTGATAACAATTATGAGCCATATCCCTATAGGGGTGCTGTGGTTGGAAAAATTGCCTTAAAAGTTCACATATTAGAAACTTAATCTCCAAATTCAGGTGCTAATGGTATTTGAAGGCCAATGGGAGGTTATTAGGGTTAGATGAGTTCACAAAGCTGAGCACCCCCTAATATGTGATTGGTGGCTTAGGAGAGAGACAGCCTTGAGCTCTCATGAGTCCCTTCACCCCCGACACTATGCCTTCTGCCAAGTTATGAAACAATAAGAAGGTCCTTCACCATGTACAGTTCCTCAGTCTTGGACCTCTCAGCCTCTAGAACTATGAAAATAAGTTCCTTTTCTTTATACATTATCAAATATTCTGTTATAAAAACACTACACAGACTGAGAGAAAAATCCTCAGACACAAAATTATTCATACAATTTCAGAGTTTCAGAATTCTATGAAGCATATTTGTGTTAAGTCTCCCCAATCTAACTGAAAAATGAACTGTAGAAAAATATATTTTATATACTTCCTTTATCCATATCACATCATCCTTTTTTATAAATAGTAAACCTCTTTTTAAAAATAAAAGTTAAATAAATTTTCTAATATCTCTTTGGTAATCAAAATTAAATCAGTAAAACCTGAATTGATCATGGATCCTGGGCATTGTAAAGCATTCAAAGAGATATAAGGTTATGGTTTTAGCCCTCAAGAGCTTTAAAATGTGGAAAGAAATATAAGACAAACACACATGAAATTTACTTAAAAATATATAGGTCTGGTTAAGGATTTCAGAAGGCAAAGGAAAGACTGATAATAAGTCTTTTGTCAAAATAAGAACTCAAATATTAAAAGCAACTGAGGCAATGATCCTTCATATCAAAGTCATGAAAAAAGGACTCTGTTGAAAGAATGAACCTAAAGTTGCACCTTGTAGAAGGAGGTGAAACAAATGGTCTCAACATAGAATGGATTTCTGATAGACAAGGATGGCAGGCTACCTGTTGGTATAAACTTGACATGTTTGGCAAGTTCTCCATCAAAACGCAGTACACCTGTCATTAGACAGTGAAATGGGCCAAACAATGTGAAAGATCTCAGCAGAGCAAATGAGCACATCAAATCAATGCAGAGCTAAAGTACTAAAAAGTCTTTTCCAGGAAGGCTGCTTTCCAGTTCTCTGTCACACTTATGGAATATTCAACCACCAGACTTCTTCAAAAAAACAAAACAAAACCCCACTGTGAGTAATGTTCTTGTTGATGTCTATTTGTAAGCACTATGTTTCCAAAGAAAGCTATTTCATAGGTGTAGCCTTACCTTTTGCAATTTATAAAATTCATATTGCCATTTTCTTTCTGTTTAAAATTCAGGGGACAGAACCTGGGTAACACTGAGCTACAAACACTTCCAGCCATTTTATTTACTTGTTTATTTTAAATTTTGAGACAGTGTCCAGATACGATACCCAGGCCAGCCTCATACTTATAATCCTTCAGTAGCTGGAACTGAAGGCATTTACACCATGCCTGACTTGTATTAACCTGTCATTAAGCTATCTCCAGAATATAAACAAAATAAAGAAAACAGATATAATTATTTGATCAATGAAAAATCTTGCATGAATGATGCAATTAGTACCCAAAGAAAATGAAGAAAGTATCTTTGCTGTCTTCCTTTGTTATACCCATGTTAGATGATTTCATGAGTCAAAAGCAAAAGGAACAGAATTTGCCTCAAGAAAACTAAAAAAGAAAATGTATCATCTCCTTCTGAATTTCATAAAATATTGAAACAAATACATTTTACTCTTGCACTGGTTTCAAAATATCCAAATTAGTAATGCTGTCAAAATCAGAAATAAACTAGATATTTGACTAGCCTGTTTTCTGGTAACCTTGAGCCCAGTAAATTAAAAATAATTTAATATTTTTTATGACTCGCAAGTTGAGAGGTCTTCAGATCTCTGATGATCTGGAGCAGCAGGAAGAGGAATGACTGAGCTGAACCGGAAGTGGCTTCAGTGCTCAAGGAAGAAAGGACGGTGCTAGAAAACAAATCCACTTAATTAGTGGTTCTAGCAAGTTAGGATCCAAATTATTATGCTTCCAAACAAAATTAAAATTTCAAACTTTGTATTTTAATTACTTTAACCATTCATTTCACCTCCTAGACCTGGCAGTGCTAGACCTACAACTTTATTTTATGTATTTAGAATATGTATGTATTAAAGGAAATAAGGGAAAAAAAACATGAGAAAATGAAAAATGAAAATAAAGTATTTGTAAATAGAGAAGGGAAGGGGTGGTGAAGGAAGGGCAAGGGTAAGTGGAAAAAATGAGAAACAAGACCTGTCACGTAAAGGTACAAGATCCCAATGATGAATGTAACTGTACTGTATACCTAAAATGTACAAATAAACTCAATGAGAAAAAAAAACTTAAGAAGTTCACCCTATCTTGTATCAAGATGATGAACATCTGTCATAGTGAACAAAACTGTCTTCTCCAAGTATTCAAAATATTCTATTACTCAGAACATTTACAACTGTATAGAGTAAGCATAGCAGAGCCTGGAATAATAAAAAGCCCCACCCTCAACATCAGTAGTCAGAGTTTAGAAAATCTAAGGTCACTTTCCAATTCTTCCATGGGCACAGTACGACTAAATTTGGTTTTAATCTTAGGAGAAGTTAATTTAGTCCCGATTATTAGAAAATTAACCATA
>NW_022900914.1:35724033-35768682 GCF_012274545.1 Fukomys damarensis | reverse complement strand
ATATATATATGCAAACATTGGTTTTAGAAAGCAGTGTTTTTATACTCTTTTCTGAGGTTTCTGTAATTCTATTCATAAATTTAATTATTAACATCCAATCCTCCTCTCTGCAACTATCTTCCACAGAGGAGTTGAAAAAATGAGTGAATTATTCAACATAATGACTAAATTTCTCCCTTTGCCATGAAAAATAGCATTTGGTAGTCTGGGGATAAAGAATCTGGAGAGAAAACCTAAATAAATCTGGAACCAGGAAAAAAAAAAAACACAGGATATCAAATTTCACCCAATAGTAATTATAATCTCCAAACCACAAGTTTTGCTGACTGGATTAAGGCAAAAGAGAAACAAAACAAGCAAAGGTCTTTTTTTTTTAATACATAGTAAAAAAGAAAAAAATAAAATAAAACATTATGGATAATCACAAGCTACCAGGAAAAAAATTTAGAAAAAGATTTAGGAAAAGATTTAGAATTGTTGTAATAAGGCAGTGGTTAAGAATACAACTACATTATGCTAATTATCATAGTTATGCCATTAGGCAATGTAAATTACTACACTTATTAAAGGGACAAAAATGACTCTGGTTTAGCAGATATAGATAAGTTATAGTAAGGTTTATAGGCTGAGACTAAAATTATGCCTCTTTTGCAATAAAAATAATGCTTTTAAATAGAATATAATAAATAACAAGTGAATATGCAAGTGTATAATAATTACTTTAACTTTTATAGAGTGCAGGACCTTAGTTTTATTATCAATAGTGTATCACATTTGCTTCAGCTCTGTACAACTCTAGGCATCTTTATTTAAAGCAAATGTTTGGTGTGTCATTATGGCTTTAAATCCCACAAGAGCACAGTCTTCATTTAGGTTTCTTTCTTTTTTTTTTTTTTTTTCTTGCCTTCTGCACCAAGGAAGAAAAACCCAAAATAACTTTCGAGATTTTTGACCCAATTGTTATTTTAAATAATCTTCACCCTGAGGCCCAAGTCAAAAGCTTGGAAGATGTTCTTAACATTTCCCCACATCAAATCAATTGCCAAGAAAAACCTGTGAATTCTATTTCTTAAGTACTTCACAAATCTGTTTTTTTCTCTCCATCTCTACTATCAATATTCCAAGTCACCCCTGTTCCTCACCTCAATTCCATCCACTCTAATTGTCCTCTTCTTCAGCCTTTTGTACCAGCCCTAGCACTCACGTATAACCTGACCTCCGAGCCCTGCAACACCCAGATCACGCTCACTCTTCGACTTCATTTCAACCAGCTTTACTATTTAAGTTCTAGCCTCTCCTGTCTTCTTTCAGATCCTTCAATGTTCTATTCTCCTTCTTGCCTTAAAGCTTTTCCTCTTCTTCAATGTTCTTTGCCAAAATCATCACATCCTCAGTCTAACAATCACTTCCTTAGAAAAGTACACTTGATATTCACTAAGGTGAGGTCAATAATTCTGTGTACCCAATATACTGCTGTATAACAATCACAACTCTATCTTGATATGTCTTTAAATCTCACCTCTCCTGCTCCGCAAGCCTTTCTTCCACAAGATATATAGGTATACACACTTCATGAGATGAGGAAGCATGTCAGCCTTGTTCTGTACTGAATTTCTAGCTCCAAGAATAATTCATACTACACAATACAAATGCCCACCAAAGTGTTGGATAGCTCCACTCACAGGGGAAAAGATGACTCATAGATTAGGTATTGAAAGCCAAGAATGGTTCCACTGAAAAATAAACCTGGGTAAAAAACAGCAGGAACTAAACTATCTTCCCTGAAAGGATCATGACCTTGCTTAGCCTAAACATCCTACTTTGATCATCAGTAAACTGGGCATACAGATAGCTTCTAGACATCTTAATAAAACAATTTTGACAAAAACACCTTCTCACCCATAAAGAGTTATACTCTAGAAATCTAAGTTATCACTGCAATATAGGTGTTTGAGTGTATATAAGTATTGATTTGAAGGTTTTGTTTTTGTTTCGGTGGGGGTTTTTGTTGGTTTTGTTTTGTTCTTTAGACAGTATCGCGCTATGTAGTTAAAGCTGGCTTCAAATTCAGTGATCCTCCTTTCTCGGATGCCCAAGTGCTAGGATTACAGGCCTTCACCACCACACCCATCTTGGAGAACTATTTAAATATAATTATAAATATTTTAATGTTCCCTACTGTGCTGTGATTTTCTTAAGAGTTTTGACTGAGTTTGCTTTTCATTAAGTAAAAATAATCTTTATTTTACAAGTTGGAGGAAATTAAGATTTCTTTTCGTGGTCTTTCTCAGTAATGGTTATACAGTTCACATAAAGATGCTTTGCGAATGAAGAGCTCAAAGGTCTTTAGTAATAAAGGAACAAAAAGCCATACACAGTGACCAGCTTTGCAAGGAATAGCTAATGAGGAGACTATATGAAGCTTCACCCTAGTAAGCCCAGCATCACCTGATACTTTCCAACCAGATACTCAAGAATTAATACATTGGTGCTGGATCAGAGTATAAAACAATCACAATTTATATAAAACTTGATAGGAAGGAATTTATTTCCATATTTTCCCTATGAAAGAATATAGTCAAGCAGCAATCAGCAATGTTTTCTTGCTAATTAGGATTGAAATTGACAAATGTAGCAATAAAAATATGAGGAAATTATTTCACCAAATTATTTCAGAATGAGTTCTTAAATTTATTGCTTTTTAATTCCAAAAGTTTTTAAGAGTAATTTTTCTTGCCTAAAATCAAAAAAATTTACATGTATTAATGTAAACAGAAAAAATGTAACAGGAAAAGAAAAATTCAAAACCACACTGTAAACAAACAATGTGGTATTGGCATAGGAATAGTCAGAGATCAATGGAACACACGGGAGGAAACAGAAAAAGGCTATATAACAATTTTATATACAGAAGGTAAAATTTCTATTGTATCAAGAAAAGATAATTTAACTTATCAATGATATTACTGTCTTTCTGACAGAAAAGAAATATACTAAAACTTCTAATTTGGTTAAAATTTCAGATGTAAACTTACATCAGTAAAAATATTATAAGAAACAGTATATGACTTAATGCGCAGTTCAGAATCAATATATCTATATGTTTAAATAGCAGAATCTTTTAAAGAACAAAGAATTTTAAAAACAAAACCTACTGGCAGGTAATATGTTGAGGAAAATTGTATAATTCAGGTTACACCACAATTTAAAAATGTAGAACCCACACACAACTTTT
This sequence comes from Fukomys damarensis, assembly GCF_012274545.1. Lineage (NCBI taxonomy): Eukaryota > Metazoa > Chordata > Mammalia > Rodentia > Bathyergidae > Fukomys > Fukomys damarensis. The sequence continues at coordinate 35,765,447 of NW_022900914.1, read as the reverse complement.
CCAAAGATAACAAAAAGATGCACCCCCACATCTATGAAACTGAAAAATTTTATGCTAAGTGAAAGAAGCCAGACACAAAAGGTCACATATTATATGATTTTATTTAAGTTAAATGCCCAAAATAGGCAAAACTATAGTGCCAGAAAGCAGAATGGTAGTTACCAGAACATGAGGGTTGGGAGGAAGAAGAGCAGTAACTCCTTAGCATGTACAGGGCTTCTTTTTGGGGCAGTGAAAATATTTTTGAACTAGATAGAAGTGTTGTTGCACAATAGTATGAATGCACTAAAACCAATAAGTTTGTCACCTTTTTTTGTACTGGGGATCAAATTCCGGTCCTTGTGTTTGTCAGGCAGGTGGTGGCACTACTGAGCTAAATCCCCAGTGAGTTTGTCATTTTAAATGGCTAAATCAGTGTTAAGTGAATTTCACACCAATTAAAAAAGTTATATCACCCAGTAAATGTAAGAAGCATGTCTTGCCTACTTCTATTGTGGCTGGGGCAAAACACCCAACATCCACAAGTTAAATGAGGAAAGGTTTACTTCAGCTCACAGTTTGTAGAGGTTTCATTCCATAGTTGGCTGGTTCTAAGGCAGAGCTGCATGTCAGAGGGGCAACACAGGAGAAACAGTCCATGGCAGAGTAGGAAGGAGGCAGTAGTAAAAGCAGTCGGCTTCACTTACCCTTTTATCTGGTCTGAGGTACAAGCCTTGTTGCTCCCACACCCAGAGTGGGCCTTCCCATTAGCCACTCCTAGAACTGTGCTAAACCAATCAGTGGTCTAGTTCAGTACTACACACTCTTAATCCCAGTATCACACACACTAGATCTAGCCATCTCTGAAAAACCTCAACTATGAGCACTTGAAGCTTTGCAGAGGCATCTAGATACAAGCCATAAGACAGCACCTGCATAGACATCTCACAAAGTAATTTAAATGATGAACAAACTTATAAAAAGATATTAGCAGATAGGAAAAGGCAATTTAAAATACCAAGAAATATCCCGTGTCCATCCAAACAGAAAAAATTAAAAGAAAATAAGTATAGTACCTACTGCAGGTGAAGATTCAAGTAAATGGTTTCATTGGCCAACTAGCCACTGAAAACGTATGTGCTACAGAACTTTCTGAAAGTAATCCAGGGAGAGCTACAAATTAAAATTGTACACATCATAGTTTAAGCAATCCTAATCCTGAGCGTCACTATCACAAATAAAAGCTTCCATAGGTAAGAACATATGTTCAAGAATATTCACTGAAACAAAGAAACAGACAAAAAACCTGTAAAAATAATGCCTTCAATATGGGAAAGGTTGAATATCAGCTGATTTAAAGAGATTTTTCCCAATGTCAAGTGATCATATACAAGGAAATTTAAATAAGATTGTCCTATTTTTGGAAAGCAAAGGAAATGTATGCCTATATATGAACTTAGGAAAGTCATAGCAGAGCATGTAGAGAATATTACTGCTAGTGAGATAAAAGGGGAGGCAAAGACGTTTGTGGTCTGAGGAGGAGAAAACAGATGAAAACAAAAGAGAAAAAAATAAATTATTTAATTTTTTCTCTTTTTTTTGTACCGGGGATTGAACTCAGGGCCTTACACTTGCAAGGCAGGCACTGGAACCACTGGGCTAAATCCCCAGCCCAAAGCTACCTTAATATTTATGGTAACACTTTAAACAAGCACAAAATAAAAAAATTAAGCACTCAGGAATATAAGCACTGAAGCAAAGAGACTCCAGTCACACTTGGATGGAAGTCTTATGTGAGACACATGGGCAGTCCATCCAAATCCATCCTCTGGCCACAGTGACTATAGGATTAGACTGTTAATGTATCTCTCTTATTTATTTGTTTGTTTGTTTATTTTTGGTTTTTGAGACAGGGTCTCACTATGGAGTTGAGACTGACCTGGAACTCACCATGTAGCCCAGGCTGGTCTTGAACTCACAGCGATCCTCCTGCCTCAGCCTTCCTGAGTGCTGAGATTACAGATATGTGCCATCATGCCTGGCTTATTAATGTGTCTCTTTAAAATTTCTTTTCTTTTATTTGTTGGTGATGGGGATGGAAATCAGGCTCTCACACCTCCTAAGCACATGCTGAACCACTGAGCTATACCCCAGTCCCTGTTAACCTGGTTTCTAGGAAGAGGGATGTGAGACTGAGATCAGAAACCACTGTCTGTCCCATATGTTTAAATAAGGACTCTTTCCCTCCATGGCAGTAAGACCTTGGGAAATTTATCTAAATTATTTAATGCACAGTTTCTTCATCAAAACATCTATAGTTTGGAATGGCATTATCTAACTGATAGGGATGCTGTGAGAATTAAGTGAGAAAAACACATATATTTCCACAATGCCTGACGCTTGGGGAGTTTGCAGCAAACGAGTGATGGAAGAAGTGGGACAAAAACCTAAAACTATAGAAAATCCAATACTTTCCCCACTACCCATACAGTCTTCCACTATTGGAATTTGAAGACGTTTCTGACTAAAAATCAATCAAAAGGAGTGGTCTCTTAGCAACTGACTATTAAGACTCTCCCTTTCTGTTAGGCATGAATGAGGAGTAAAGTATCTCCCTGGAAAATACAGCAGGATTCTACCATCCACTACTTCCGTGTAGGAGTGTTTTCCAAGGTGTGTGTGTGTGTTTTTAAATAAGATGTCCACACTGTCCCCTTATCTGTAAAAAGGGTGTAATAATAATAACAATGGCTTAACAGCACCACTTTAATAATACCACTTTGCAGTGGCTTACATCTCACTAAAATTCCTGAAGGCAGCTTTCAATGAGGAGTCTGACCAGACTCCTCGTCAAATCGCTAACCTCGAATCTGTGACTAGTTCCCATTCTCAATCCTATCTTTCAGCTTTAGCCACATTCTCCTCCATGTTATCCCACAGACCTGTCTGACCCTCTGCCTCAGGATCTTTGCACTTACCTCTCCCTCTGTGTGGAAAGCTCTTCTACATATCCATGTGGCTTCTTCCTCCATTTCATACGCGTTTTTGTGCCAAGGTCATATTCTTATTTCCTAATCTTTCCACTCAATACGTCAATAAAACAAAACTAATAACAAACAACAGCAGTAAAAAAAATCCCCTGATATTTATTTCATATCTCCTTCTTTGGCTTTATTTACTTATTTATTGTCTATCCTTACTTCTTACACATAAATTATAATATATACCCACCACTACAAGACAAGGCAGGGATTTTTGTTTATTTTCTTCTCTTCTGATAGACATTTCATAAACATTTTCTTAAAGATTAAGAAATCTTGCTCAAATTTTTGATATAATATATATTACTTGCATACATGTGTACATATTATATGCATATGCAAACACAAACATGAATGCAGTCTTGATTAATTACTAATATAAAATGTGAAGAATAAAACATGGTAGGCTCTTTCCTTAGTCTTTCATGCAGAATTCTCTAGCCTTCTGCTGAATCTGGTCCAACCCTGGGCTTCTATGTCCTTGTAGAATCTACTTTAAGCAAGTATCCTACAGCATTAATTTCATGAACTGCCCCTTCCTCCAGCATCTTGATATCTGATCACCTTTGACATCTCATTTCCCTGGCTTGCCTTTTCCCAGGAAATCAATTACTTTGTTCCAGCAAGAACTTTTCTTTCCCTTGATATTTCCTCTCAGAGATTTTCCACCCACTGTCCCACCCTGCTTCTTGGGTATAAATCCCCACTTGCCCTTGTTATACTTGGATCTGAAGTCAATCTCTTTCCCCCTTGGCAATAGTCCTTTGTAGTGATTCCTACAGCTACCTCTCTAGCCTCTCTTGAACAAAGTCTGCCTCACCATCTTTAACAAATATCAAGTTTATTTTTTTCTTTAACACATGACAGCTTTAAATGGAAGATATTTTTAAACAAGTTTGTTGAAATAAAAATAAGCTCATTTTTCAGACCTGAAGAAAATATATCAAAAATTTCAAATTATTGCTTTGCATAAGATTAATGAGACAACCAGGAGAGCTGAATATTATCTCCATGTGGTTGAACTGTCACATAAGGGAAATAATATTTTTAGACTATAGTCATTCATGAGACAAAGCTTTAAGAAAAAGAAATAGCACCTGATTCAAAAGAAGGCCTCTTAATAATGTAGTTATTGCTAGTTAAATAATGCAAATAAAACAAGATGTCATGCATAAAGAATGTCTTTTAAATTCTGAGCTTCACATTCTACTGTAAAAACACATTTGTGAAAATAGGTAATGTTGACCCCTACCTACCAGTTAGTACCCTTTGAATCATGACTGTAGGAGAGATGACAGGCAGGCATCTCTCAGAGAGACGAAAGATGGCACTGACACACTAGAATTCCTAGAGACATCAACAATTTCGACTGTTACAAAACATATTCATAAATATGTGAAGGAAAATTGTGCTGACAGGAATTCATATTTTCAAGTTTTAAAATGAAACATTTTCTTATTTTATAAGAGATTTAAAATATCAAGACCATGTCTATTAATTCAGGAAATGTACATTGGAGTACTGTATACCTCCTTAAGCCAAGTCAGTCAATTCCTAACTGTTTACCCAGATGCTACCTGGTGACAAGTCCTTTGCTGAGTTCTGTGAAAGATGAAAAAGAAACTAGCTTCCCAAATGAGCCTTTCTTCCAAGGAGTTTGCAATCTTTTTAGCTGCAAAGATAAAACAAGCATACTCGAAATAATTCAAGAACAATTAAGTATTGCCAGTATTATTCCAGGAGATCTGTAATTATATATGCTGACATCTGCATAGAAAAGGTATGATATAAAATGAAGCTTAAAGAGGTATCTCCCCAAAAGACATGATATTACAATGATGCATCCATATCCCTGTATAAAGCGGCACCATTCATAACAGCTAAGTCTTGGAAGCAGCCTATATGTCCATCAACAGATAAAGAAAATGTGATATTTGTAAACAGTGGCATAGTACCCTGCCATAAAGAAACACAAACAAGTCATTTGTAGGATAATGGATGCACCTTGAGACCATAATATTAAGGGAAATACAATCTAACACTCAAGTTTAAATATCACATCATTTCTCTTATTGAGAAACCCTAAATATAAAAAAGAGTAAATAACAGACAAATTAATAGGCAATAGGGAGATGGAGCTTTTGCAAAGAAAGAAAAGGATCAACAGATGGAGGGAGGATTAAAAAAAAGAATTAAGATATGGTATGTACATGTACCAACTCCCCATGAGGAATGTAGTCATTATATACTGCAAACAAGTACAGTACTAATAAAAAATTAAAAGAGAAAACAGACGGGTGGGATGGGAGTAATGGATTTGGAAACGCTCAAGAGGGTACTAGAGGAAGGGAGCCCATCCCATATAAGGGGCCAGAGAATGAGCTAGAACATGTGGGTGAAAGTATATTGTGTAAAACATTAAAACTCAGAAAAATCTGAATTTTGTGTCCATCAAGAGATAAAACATTAAATTGAATTTGATCCCATTCCAGTCACCACTCTTCATAAAACCCAGATCTCAGATTCCTTTAGTTTGTTTTCCTTATTCCATCTGTATTTTCTTTTTTTTTCTCATTGAGTTTATTGGTACATTTTAGGTATACAGTACAGTTACATTCATCATTGGGATCTTGTACCATTACATGACAGGTCTTGGCTCTCATTTTTTCCCCTTATCCCTGCCTTCCCTTCACCCCCTCCTCCCCTTCCTAGTTACAAAGACTTGATTTCCATTTTTTCATTATCTCAGATTATTTTCTTTTCCCTTATTTCCTTTCCCCTATCCTTCCCCCTTCCCCTACACCTTTAGCCTTTTTCTTCCTTTTTCATATTGTCAATTATGCCATTAGAATCTTACATAAAATTGTAGTTTTTCATACCAGAGAAACTATTCGGTATTCACACATGTGTAACTTATTTATTTCACTTAAGAGTATGACCTCAATATACATCCATTTTCCTATGAATGACTCTAATTTCTGACTCTTTATGGCTGAGTAGTAGTCCATTTTATAGAAAATCCACATCTTCTTTATCCAGTTTCCAACTGATGGGAAAATGGGCTGTTTCCAAGTTTTAGCTATTACAAACTGTGCTGCTATAAACATTGGTGAGCATATAACACTGTAGTATGATTCTTTTAATTCTTTTGGAAATATACTCAGCAGTGGGATGACCAGCTCAAATGGAACCTCTAGTCACAGCTCTTTGAGGTATCTCCATAGTGATTTCCATAGTAGTTGCACCACTCTGCACTCCCACCAACAATGGAGAAGGGTTCCTTTCTCCCCACAACCCCGCCAACATTTGTTATTGGTTGATTTCTTAATAGCAGCCATTCTTTGTGGGGTGAGGTGGAATCTCAATGTTGTTTTCATCTGCATCTCTCAAATGACCAGTGAGGTGGAATATTTTTTCATATATTTACTTGTTGCTTTTACTTCTTTGTCTAAGAAAATGCCTGTTCATTTCAGATGCCCATTTTTGAATCAGGTCTTTATATTTCGGAGGGGGGGCTGATTGTTTTGAGTTCTTTATATATTCTAGATAATAGTCCTTTGTCTGAGGAGTAGCTGGTAAAAACTTTTTCCCACATTGTGGGTTGTCTCTTAGTTCTGCTGATGGTTTCTGGACTTTGGAATTTCAATCAGCATTGCATTGAATCTGTATATCAGTTTTGATAGTATGGCCATTTTTACTATGTTGATTCTTCCTACCCAGGAGCAGGGGATATCTTTCCATTTTCTTACATTCTCTTCGATGTCTTTTTTCAGAGTGCTGTAGTTTTCAATATAGAGGTCATTTGCTTCTTTCATTAGATTGATTCCTATATACTTAATTTTTTTGGATGCTATTGTGAAAGGAATTGTTTCCCTAATTTCTCTTTCAGTGAGTGTGTTATTTGTGTACAAGAAGGCTATTTATTTTTTAGTGTTGATCTTGTATTCAGCTACTCCGATGAAAGTCAATTAAGTGTCTAGAAGTCTTGGTGGAATTTTCTGGGTCTTCAAAGTAGAGTATCATATCGTCAGCAAATAATGACAGTTTAACTTCTCCCTTTCCTATATTTATTGCTTTAATTTCTTTCTCTTGTCTGATGTGGCTAATGCTTCCAGAACTATATTGAAGAGAAGTGGTGATAGTGGGCATCCTTGTCTTGTTCCTGATTTTAACGTGAAGGTTTTCAATTTCTGGCCATTTTCAGTGTCCTTTAGTTTGAGATGAAAGCTATTTGGCGTCTCAGATCCTCTAAACTGGTCCAGATAGGAAGTGTGCTAAGCATATTAACTACAACCAGAAGTTCTTTCTTTGGATATAAAGAATTCCACCGTTTCTATTTGTCCACCTCATAATGAGTTCCTCCTTTCTTTCAATGGATGTTCATTTCATTTATCACAATGAACAATAATAAAAACATCTTCAAATGTGTCATGTTGGCCAACCTTTAAACCAATCCTGACTCAGATACAGGGTGTTGCTCAAACTTTAAATTCCTCCCCAAGGTACGGTACCTAGGGCATTCCCACTGATATACAACCTGTTTCCGAAACCTGGCATTTTCATACAAACTACCCTTCTGCTTCCATCTTCAGGGAACACTTTAGTTCTGTGGTCTCTCTTCACTCCACTGGGCTGGAGCACTATCTGTTCCTGTCTAGGGCTCTGGGCTGTTTTCTGACCAATATTCTGTTTCCATTTATACTCACACTCCTTCTTTCAGTATAGCTAAGTCTTTTTTGGAATAATGATAACTACATATATTGCTATTATCTCAAGGGTATCCTTGCCAACCTGAATATTTTAATTCTAGTTGGACAGATGCCCAGACCCATGTGGTAAATACTGCAATATGCCACCCCTAACCCTCTCCAATAAAGAACCTGTTATCCTAGCTACTGGGCATACTTTCAACAGAAAGTATTCTATTGTCAGCCCTTTCTCAATTGCTCCTTCCTGGAACAGTCCCCATCCATGACTGATCATTTAGAGTATAAATATCTGGACATTTGATCCAACCCCAAGAGGCCATTCTAGCTCTAGAACTCCCATTAGGTCATCCAAAGTGAACAAAAGCCTGTATCACAGCTTGACTTTCCCTCCTACTCAGCTTTGATTGCACAGATATTGATCCCTAGGGTCCTTTGTAAGTATCCTGCAAAGAAAATAGTAACTTACAGCATGTATCCTAGGGAACCCAATTTATAGAACCAACTTTTCTGGCAAAGTATGAGGCCTGTCCATTTATGTCTAACTGCCCTTTTTGTCTCAGTTCAATATTAAACAATGCCTTTTGGTGCGGTCAAGACAATTTCTTGAGGTGGAATTTTTGGGAGAGTTTTTTGGGTATAATTCCAAATAAAAATTGTTTGTGGTCTAAAAAGTTCTGAATCTAGAAAGGGTCATATGTTTATTATTAAAAGATCTAATATGACTTCAGGTACATGATATCCAAAATTAATAATTTGATAAAGACTATATGTTATATTTATGATTCTAGCCTATTTATTTACTGTTACTGAGCCCAAATATAATACCTAGATTAAAAGTATGTCCTTCATACAGGTTATTTTCTTTCAGTGCCAAAGCCGAGCAGTGTTTTGGGGAAATGCAGGTACATTTTTTTATTGTTACAGTAATGGAAAGGTTCTTTATAACATTTAGAGACATTTATCCATGGATGCTAGTTGTCTTGCAATAAATGAGTCAATCACATATATAAAAACAAACAACAAACAAACAAAAATGATTCATATCCTGAGTAATTTTCTGTGGTTGTGAAGGACATTAATACAGTTGAAGAATGTATTCATAATTATTTTAGCCATACAACTCCATCTGCATGTAAATGTTAACTAATTTTTAAAACTAAAAAAGAACAAATTTATTTTGCTACAGTTCAGCATAAATTGTATTTTCTGGTACTGCAACTACTATATAATCAAAGGAAGACTATATAATGTTTTGCTGTAAATTTACCAAGAGTTATTCCTTATTTGATAATGTATTTCACTGCATAGCCCATATATCATAGCTCTATTCTCATAGGTTTCAATCATGGTAAGCATCCACACATGCAAACTTAAGCCAATTTTGTTCCATCTAGTCCTGTCAACTATTTTTATCAGGAGATGTATATTATTTTATTATAAAAACCTGCTCTATTTCTCCTTTTTTAACATTTTACTAGGAAATTATGTTTATATTTTTAAAAATTCATGTTAAATATGAATTGTATCTCAGAATAATTATGGAAAATATGAAATATTTATAATAAAAAGATCATGGACTCAGATAAGGTGGACAAACATTCATGTAGACTACTTTGTAAATTGTCAAAGGTGTTAATTTATATCTTCATTATTTTAATAAAGCTTTTTACAGAAAATATATAGCTTCGATCACAAAATACTGAATCTAAAATAAACCCAGCATCATTGTTTATATTTTATTTCATGTTAATTGAAATATGACAATAAACAGCTCAGCTGAAAAAGAAATAAAAGCATCCATAAAATTATAGAAGCAAAAGTACAGTTCAAGGACCATAGTCAACAATCATTTATTATTAAATGAGTTTTTTGAGTATGAGAGGCCAACCAAACAGACTTAGCTCCTGTCCCCATAAAACCCTGATTAACTAATGCAACCGGTCAAAAGGTCAAACAAACTATAGGACAAAGTGTCATGTGAGGTCATAAAAGAGTACGATGAGCCTTAGGAATCAAAGAAAGCTTACCAGAGGACACAAAGAGAAGGGAGAGGGAGAGGAAGAGAAGAAAGATTAGAGGGCAGGTAAAGGGAGAAGAATTATGAAGGGGTTTGCTGAAGAAGTGGAAAGCGGGAGAGAAAGGGGAGAAGAGGAAGGGGAACTGGAAGAGAAAGAAGAAACAACAAAACTCTTTCAGCAGCTACATTGGAAAAAGAAAGGCAGTGGTTGAACAGCGGCAAAACCAAAGGCTAAAATATGGCTCATATATCATAAATATCATCTGGGGCTAGGAAAGGCTTTTGATCTTCATTTCTCAGTCCTAAGCAGTTATTAAAGAATTTATTTACATGTAAATGAAGAACACATAGGTTAAGAGTGATAAAGACCATTCATTTCATAGGAGAAATTATAAATAGTACATTAAAAATAGCCTATAAATAGCCCACAGGTATGTGAAAAAAGCTCAACATCACTAATCATCAAGGCAATACAAACCCAAACCACCATGAGGAATATCTCCACTCCATCAGAAGAGCTATTACTAAAAAGACAAATGCTGGAAAAGACGTAGGATAAACACAGTATATAGCATATAACTGTTGGTGAAAATGTAAACTACTACAGCCATTATGGAAAGCTCTATGGAAGTTCCTAAAATAAAAAAAAGGAAAAATAAACCAGGCATAGTAGCATACACCTATAATTCCAGCATTCTGGAAGGCTGAGGCAGAAGGGTCACAAATCTGAGCCCAGCTTGGCAACTCAGACTCTGTCTCAAAACTAAAAAGGAGCTGGGTGTGGTGGCACATGCCTATAATCCCACTGAGGCTGAGGCAGGAGGGTCCCTGGGAGCTCAAGAGCCACCTGGGTTACATTGTGAGTTCAAGTCCAGACTGAACTGCATAGTGAGACCTTGTCTCAAAAAAGCAAAAATAAATAAATGCATAAATAATAAAAGGAAGAAAGCTGAGGATGTGGCTCAGTGCAAAGGTCCTAGTTTCAATCCCCAGTACAACCAACCAACCAACCACCCAACTGATCAATCCACTGTATGATCTAGCAACCCCACTGCTGATTATATACATACAGGAAATCTAATTGGTACATCAAAGGTATTTGCACTCTCAAGTTTTCTGTGGTACTATGCACAATAAATAGCTTCAAGTAGAAACAACCCAAGTGCCAGACAATTGATGAATGGATAAAAATAGACATAATGGAATATTATCCAGCCGTAAAAAGAATGAAATCCTGTTATTTGCAATAACATGGATGCAAATGGATATAAACCAAGCAAAGAAAGACAAGTACCACATGATCTCACTCACATGTGGAATATAAAAAAGTTGATCTTATAGAAGTTGATAGTAGAATGGTGGTTACCAGCGGGATGGAAAAGGTGACCATTAGGTACTAATAAAGATACACAGAACTAAGTCACATGTTATTGCACAGTAGGATGGCTGTACAGTAATGATAATATACTAATGATAATGTACCACATATTTCAAAAAGCCAGCAGAAAGGATTTTAAATGTTTTTACCACAAAGAAATGATAAATATTTGAAGACCTATACATGTCTAACATGACTTAAGCATTATACAACATATACATGTATCAAAATATCACATGATACCTATATTTATATTTTTATGTACTAGTTGAAAATCAACTTAAATATATGCTATAAATTAATGCAAGTAAATCATTGCTGGAAAGCTTTTTATAATATTCTAACTAATCATCACGCTTCACAGTTGAAAAAAGAGACAAAAGAAAGGCGACTCCACCAGGCATATAGCTCAGTGGTAGAGTGAATACACTTCCAGCACCAAAAACATATGTGCACATGCACACATACACACATATAAAACAACTGAGAAAACTGAATAGAAGTATATAAATTGAACTAAATGAATGGAAGAATATATAATAAATTATGCATATGTGCTTATACTAACAAAATTATTTAGCTCAATACAAATTATATTCTACATTATAAATACAAAGAAACATATGAAATGAAAAAATAAATATATTCATAGACTAATTCCTGCTACACAGAAGAAATGGCAGATTTTAAAATCTCAAGGTATAAATATATGAAGTCTCTCTAAATTTTCCATGTCATCACTTTTATCTTTATCTAGGCCAGAATCATCTGTAGTAAAAGAAACAGATTTATTCCATGGATGAATTTAAGAATTTCCTCAAATGTTTAATAAATAATAAAGCAACATAGGTAACTTAAAAATACATATTGTGCCTGCTTATAATGGCTGCTGTTAATAAGCTGAGAAGTGAAGCAATGCACAAATGTTTGCCTTTTCTGTGCCTCTCAGCATATTAGGAATCCACATTTAAGAAGGAAAGGAAGGAAGCTCAGTTTCATTCTACTATTGATCTATCAGACAAGAACTTAATCAATCTTCTCTATAAGCTATTAAAGCCGAGCTCAAGAAATGAACTCACCTGATGCATTCAACATTGATTGCCTCTTTCTAAGAACTGAATGTCAGTCTTATCTACTACTACAGCTGTGATTCAATTTTAAGGGACAAGATTTTTCCTTTATTAGTTTCTTTAAAATTCTCCAATTAAGAAAAAGCATTTTTGATACTGACCCACAGTAAATGACTAAAGCAAAATGAAGACCATAACCCTCGATTTCAGTCACAGACTCAAAAGAAAAGGAGAGACTAAAAGCATATGTTCATCAAAGAAAATTCAGCACTAGTCCCAAGATCCTCCTCTAATGTTACTCTGAAAAATACTCTGGCAGCCTGAAACTAATGTTGAGACCTTAAACTCAGATAAATCTTGGAAATTCAAAGGGAAACTCAAGGCAGCAATAAATCTGTCTTTACTGCATATACATTTCAGCCAGGGGCTTCTATATGTAGTATTAGGTTATAAGACATCCCATTCAACATCTAACTGCCTCATAAATACAGGCAGCAAGAGTATTTTATATTTACAGGGCAACCTCAAAAGTGCTAGATGCTATACACTGGGGGTGGGAGAATGGGAAACCTCTATAGTCTCATTTTATTACAAAAGGTTAATAGTACGAATCCTCACTGACCAAAGAGAGCTCCCTTTGGTTCAGCTTTCTGTTTTCCATTTCTTCTTTCTAGGAACTCTCAGTGTCAAAAAATTAAATACAAGAAAAGCAGCATGAGTTATCTCTACAGTATTCCAAAGCTCTTGAGGGTATGTGCCACTTCAACATGGAAATATTACCAACCTCCTAATATAATGTGAAGAACACAATCTCTGGATATATGGTTAGCTTTTATTTTCTATGGTAGATAGGAGAGTGGAAAGTATAGTATTTATTTCCTACTCCTCACCCTTAACTTCTGTATTTCTCTATCGTCTTTGCAAATATGACACAAGTTTATCCTAGGCTACTGGGGTTCTTTCCCAATATCTGATCTTCACCAACTTTCTGAACATACTCACCTGAATCCTTTCACATCATTCCTAATTAATTCACCTACTGGCAGGGATTGTAGCAAAGCGTAGACAACCCTCTGTCTCTCTGGAGGATTGGTTTCATAAACCCCTGAGGATACCAAATTCCTCAGGTGCAAGTCTCTTTATAAAGTGGTATAGTATTTGCATATAACGTATTCACAGCACATCCTTCTGTATACTTTACCTCCAGATTACTTACAACACCTAATACAAAGTAAATACTACAGGAGTAGTTGTTACACTGTATTATTTAGGGAATAATGACAAGAAGAAAAAGTCTACACATGTTCGGAACAGATAAAATTTTTTTTCAAATATTTTCCACCTGTGGCTGGCAATCCACAGATGCAGAACCCACAGACATTGAGGCCCACTGCACAGAAGGAAATAAATGGCCAAGGACAACAGTTCATATCAAACTGTCCTCTCTATTCTGCCACTCAGCTATCTTCCAGCTGAGTGGCATAGCAGATTAAAAGCCACAATGAGAAGCCAAACAGGCCCAGGCTAGCTGACCATCTCCTCAGAGTCCTTCCCCAAGCCCATTGCCCTTCAGCCTCACATCTCATAAAAGAATAAAAGAGTCAACCTTCGCTGTGAAAGATGTTACTTCCTGTTGGAATTTCCATAGAAATCCAAGGCGTTGAAGATTTCAATCCTTCCAAAATACCCAATGCATTCAGAAAGATGGGATCTAATGTTTATTTATTGCAAAAGTCAAGAATAGCTGGAAGTCCATTAAGAGGATGTTTCAGCAGATTATATTAATTTGTAATTAATTTTCAGTGGTATTTATGAGGGAAACCTTTAATGAGCATAATTCAGACTTTGAAAATGATAATATTAATTAAATAATAATTTATAAATTTCAATAGTTTTAATTTTCTTTTGATTAAATTACCTGTTAGTCAATTCCACACTGCTTTTGATATTAATTAGCTAACTTAAACATGATCTTCTGAAATGACTCCCTATGGATTAAGGCATATTGTCTAAACAGGTCAACATGGAGATACTTAAGTGTGACAATTTAGATTGCATGATTAGCAAAATTAATTGTTTAAGGCACTGGCTTTTTCATTCTCAATTTGCCAGTGAGTAAGGTCTTTAAAATATGCCCTGGGTTTCCCTAGGCCCAAATTCCAAGGCATTCAACATTGTGTCCCCCCTCTTTTCTCCCCAACCATTCTCTACCCTGTCACAGAACATTCTAGTCTTCTGAGACCAAAATTAGTGTCATCCTATTAATCAGCCAACAAAATATGTCAGAGGAAAATGAAGTTGCAACCCCAACCCCTCCGCAAGCAGACGGCCTTGCTCCCCTCACTGCTGGTGAAGCTGGGGACCTCAAAGCTACAGTCCAATTTAGGTCTCTTCTGTGCACAGACAATCCACCCAGACCTCGTTTTTTGATATGGTGATATTTAATTTAATGCCACCTCCTCTATGGCTCTCAAAAATAAGTGTCACTGACTCTGTGTGACACTATTTCATGTTTATGAGGGAATTGTACTCTGCCTCCTCATTCCACCTCAGAAATTAAGACCTTTTAAACATTTTATTTAAAAATCAGTTATCAAAGAAACAGTTCATATTAATCATTAAATTGTCAAAGCAGATAAATATACACTTAACAAATATAGAAGAATGGGGTTTTGCATTTAGCCTTAGGGGAAAAAAATACCTTTTTCCAAAGGCTCTAGCAGATCATCTTTTCTCCAGATGTCACAGAGGTTACTGAAGCTCCACACTTGCCCATTTGGTGCAGGTTGGTCTAGAATTCCCGGACTCAAGGAATTCTCATGCCTGATTCTCCCCAGTAGCCGAGACTACACGTATGTGCCATAGCATCAAGCTATTATGTACATTTATTCAAAGATAATTCTTTATGAGGGTACAAAACCCTTGATAAGAAGGTGTCACAGTGAATTTTAACAAGCTGGGGATTTAGCTCAGTGGTGTCACTACCTGCCTAGCAACCACAAGGTCCCAAATTCAATCCCCAGTACCAGAAAAAAAAAAAAAAAAATTGAAAACCTTAGATGGAATATATAGTAATGAAAGGCTATTTGTTAAACAGAAATAATTCTTGGCAAAAGAACAATGAATGATTTTATAAATCCTGTACTTGGAATTTGAGAAATAAGGAGTTAAAATAAGCATCCATAGGAGGCACCATTATCTATTCAAATGCAGTTTCCTCTTTTGATATCTGTTCCTAATTGCAGATTCTACTTAATGCATTCAAAGAGAGTTCACAGCAGAAAAAATAAAATAAAATTTGAAGTTTGCCAACTTTATTTCCTTAATTGTTTCCACCCTTAGCGGCCATCAACTGCTTTGTAAGGATAGCTTAGTGACACACTGATGATCTGAATATCCATTCCACTTTTCTTCTCTGCAGAGAAGAATCTTGTGAACTGACCTTTAGCATCTGAGTAAAAAATATGTTCATGTGCTAAAATAATTATAAAGACCTTCGTTTGACAAAATAATTATTTTCTTAGAGTTAAAGAAAATCAAACTTTTAAACTATAATAATAAAGGTTTTTTACATAATTCCTAGAAATTTTTTTGGTTTTGTTAGTTTTTTTGTACCGGGGATCGAACTTGGGCCCTTGTGCTTGTGAGGCAGGCAGCAGAACCACTGAGCTGCATCCCCAGCTCTTTCCTAGAAATTTTTAAAGAATTTGTAATAACTAAAGATAGAAATGTATAAACTGGGCCCTTTATGTTTAAGAACCTAATTGTTTTTATTTGATTTAAATTAAAATGATAGGTAATATTATTACATAATTTTGAATTATCAAATGTTATTAAAGTGAGAATAAAAATTGATTTGAAAATTGAGTTATAAATTTTGAATTTGAAATATTGGTTTTTATTTTCATACCTATTCCTACATCCATGTCCTTACATATTTCAAACTTTCCGAGGATACTTAATTGTTAAACATGACATATACAGATTTATCTCCTTTTTGGCTTATATCTGAGGTTTTACATAGTTCATAATAATATTACATTAACAAAGCTGGTGACTGTACCCTGACTTGTAAAATAAAACTCATTTTAAAAGTATCATAAATCTAATAGAGCATATGCTGTGTTTCAATTGGTAGAAAATTGGATATTAAACTCTAGGGACAAACTGATCATCTAATTCTGGTACTTGAGTAAGTATTAAAAGAAAAAAGAGAAAGAGAGAGAAAAAAATCGTTACCTGGAGTTGATAGCTTAACTGATCATGATCAATTTGAAGTGCTTATTGCTTAAGTAAATGACCTTTGGGGTGATTTCATTAGCTCCACATACTGCAAAAGGTTGTATCTGAATTCAATTTTATGATGGAGTCTAGGCATATAAAATTTCAAAACAGTCTGAGTGGGTGTAAAAAAAAAGCAGAGATTCTTTCTGAGACAAAGACTGGACTGTAAAGATGCAACTTGGCTTTGCTTCTTTAGTCAATTGTTGGTTTTATTTGTTAACAAATATTTGCGGGAAGAACAGCAATATGCTGATATTATCATTACTTTAATTTAGAAAATAACTTTAAAACTGTCCACCAGTTTAAACTCTTTAAATCATTAATTACTACAGATAAGATCCCCCCCACCCCGGATCTATTTGATTTCTTTGAAGTCTCCTTACTTTTATGGAATTACAGTACCGTTCAGTGGCTTGGTTTCTACTTTGCTTACCTTCTTAAAAGTGCTACATAATGTGCCATCACTATTTGATTAAATAAGACTTGTCTTAAACATTTGTGAAAAGAACATCACATGCCTGCTTGAGATATTTTAGGCAGGAAAACCAAGAAACGGTGTTAGAAAAGCAGATTGGGCATAGATACTTATAATCTTTTTTTCTGTTTTTGGTACCAGGGATTGAACTCAGGTCCTTGCATTTGCAAGGCAGGCCACTGAACCACTGAGCTAAATCCCCGGCCCTGATACATATAATCTTCAAGTGATTGGCAGAAGAAATACAGGCAAATGTTGTATCTAAATACCTCAAAATAAAGAATAATGGGATTACATAAAAGTACTTCAATGAACAAAACTAATTTTTTTCCTACTGACCCTGAAATCAATGTAACAATTCATTTTTGTATGTTTCTTTTTCTTTCTCACCATTCATTGCCTTTAGTATATTTCAAAAACTATAAAATAGAGGCTGTCGGGTTTCGTTCAGTGGTATAATGCATACTTAGGATGTCTTAATGTCTGGATTCAATTCTCAGCACCAAAATAGAAATTAAAAAATTTTTTAAAG
This sequence comes from Fukomys damarensis, assembly GCF_012274545.1. NCBI lineage: Eukaryota > Metazoa > Chordata > Mammalia > Rodentia > Bathyergidae > Fukomys > Fukomys damarensis. Next base: position 35,747,962 of record NW_022900914.1, on the reverse strand, counting down.
CTGAAATAATGTCTTAATATTAGCCTGTTTAATAAATAAATCTCTTACTTAAAAAAATTCAGGGCCCATTTTTCTGTTCCTATCCATCTCTGATTTTCATCTTCTGTTTCCCTTTCCCAAATATAAGCCAAAGTCCCAACCTCTCCCTGAGGCTTCCCAGGTGTTGAAGGAGAGTGTATGTGGTAGCAGTGGTCGAATGAAGGGAAGGAGGAGGGGATGTGACCCCTTGGTGGTCTGTTTTATTTTAAAAAGAGCAGGATGATCATGAAGAAAGGGCTGAAAGAGAGACCAGGTTTTGAGACAGGCAAGTGCCACTTCCTGACTGTGTATTTCAGGCATGTCATGCAGCCTCTTTGCACCCAGATTTTTTTCTTTACCTGTTTACGAAGTAATTATGCTCTTAGCTCATGTATCACCTATTAAAGGAATTGCATCATTTACTTCAATACTATTGACAAGACTGAGAAAATAATTTCAAAGTCCTTTGTGAACCACAAATAGAATAGAATGGTTAACATTCTTCATTATGGTCTATGGAAACTGTTTACTAGGTATGGTGCTAGCTCTTGTTACATAAAGTACAGGATATTCTTCCTATAGAGTCTGAGGAACAAACAGAATAACCTTTATTCTGAAACATTAATAACTTTCCATGAATTTCATTTATGTACTTAACATGACATAGAATGATTTGTGATTATTAAATTAGCATGTCAATGAATTGCTGATAGAAATTAAAACAATTTTTAGGCTTGACAAAAGATTTTGTCCATGAACAAAAGTCTATACTAAGTTTTTTCTGAGCTCTTTAATTTGTTTGCTTTGTCTACTGAGGATTGAACCCAGGCCCTTGCACTGAACTACATCCCTACCCTACCCCTCTTTTTTTCTAGCCCTTCTTAGAAAGGTCTTCATTGCCCAGGCTGGATTCATACTTTTGATCCTCTTTCCTTTTCCACCATCTCACAGATGATGTCCACCACCCTTGCCTTCTCTCAGCAAACCCTGTCAGCTCTCTGGCTAGAATCTCCCCTTACCCATGAAGTTTCCTCTTAGTAATTTTCCAGCCAATGACACCATCCTTTCACCCCTGCTTCATGGTTACAAATCTCCACTTTACCTTCTATCAGTTTCTTTCCTTCATTGCAAAATCCCAGGGAGTCGTCCTTATACATATTTTAATCGGGAAAGTCTTCAGGGAAAAGGAACCGGTTGTGATCAGAGTGCTCAGGGTATGGAAGGAAGCATCTTACATGCCAGAATGCTCTTTACTCAATCAAAATGAAAGCTGCACAGTTGTTCATGTGGATAATTCATTAAATCTGTGTTCTACGCTTTTCTGGATTGTATTACAAAATTTAAATTTTAAAATTCTAAAAACTTGAAACAGAAAATGTAACTGACATTTTTTTCAGGTTTAGAGATAGAGCCTCACTGTATGCATTGCTCAAGCTGGCCTTGCACTCATGATCATTCTGATTCAGTCTCCTGATGTAACTGACAATCTTGACAACTTTTCAAATTCACAATACCTTAAGAGAAATAGGAGTTCAATAGTCTTTGATACTTTTTTACTTATTTTAATAGCAAAAAAATCATTCATGCACAGTTTCTTCATATGTTGAGGGATAAATAGACATGAAGATATACAAACCATTTTATGTCAATGGAATCATGATGTACAAATGGTTATTCACATCTGCACATGGTATCTTGTGCTAAGCCATTCTTCAGAGCTGATATTTCTATATGATTGAGATATGGGGTGTAGGATAATTAATCTCTATATATTTTGAAAAATTAGTATGATAAATAACAGCTTTAGCTCTGTTTTAGAATTTTAGAAATTCAACTTTTCCCTTTATAAAAGAAAAAAGAAAGAGCTATCCTCTTCTAACCTCTACCTCCTACCCAGGAAAGCCTCAAATATTAAAATTATGAGTGTTGTGTCATGAAATAGGATTCAGATTCTACTAGACTGCCTGAATTCAAGCCTCATATGCCATTTCTACTACCCACATTACTTTGTACAGCTGTGTCTCAATTTAGTAATCTAATAAATGGGTATAGTGATACTACCTATTTCATAGAGTTGGGATTTAACACATATAAATTACCAATAAGAGTGCGCCCTGCACACACACTAAATGTTTAATCACTACTCTAAAAACAAAAGCTTACTTTTAGGTCCAGCCTTGCTCTTCTAAACTTCAAGAATTTCCTCTTATAATAATCAAGTTTTCTGCATCCTTCTTTGAATGATTAGTCTACTTAGGATTAGATTCTACTAAATATTATTTATTTTGTTTTGTCTTCTGATATTTTCTCTGATCACTCGTTACCTAAAGCAAGACCTTACAATGCATTCTCCTTTCATAATATAAAAGTTACAGCATTTCAGGTAGATGACTCCATTAAAACCTCATTTATCTGACTTTGAAAGACCAGAGGCTTCTCATTCATCACCATTTCATTCCCACTCCTCCTTCCCGCTGGCAGCATGATCTAACATTAACTTCCAAAGTTCTCTTTCATCAGCCAGCCTCATGCCACACAAATATGTGCTTTTTAAACCACCTACAAAACATTTCAAACTACAGCATTCAAAATAAGCTATTTTGTGGCTTGGTTACTTTGTTTTTCCTTTGGTTGAAATGAATAAAAGGAAAAATGATGAGGTAACTGAGCAAACTAAAGTGCCTAAAATATAATTATCACTACATATTCATGCAGATAATATAAGTCATGGGCTAACTGCAAAGAGGCACCTAAATTACAACCATCCTTTGTTACTCCAAGTTCAGAGAAGCCATGTTGATTCCCAAAGGAATCAGAAATAAATACAGACTAGAACCAAGTTTTTTGCCTTCTGGTCCAGTATTTTTTCTTTCCTCTAACTCACGGCTCTCAGCTGAAGTGTCAGTGCTGTACTATTTCAGTGGAAAAATAATTAAGAATAATTGTTCATACATCTAAACAAAAAAGGTAAGTGACTGAGGCAAAATCTGAAGGAAACACTTTCACCATCAGTTGCTCAAATAATTAATACACTTAGAGTGCTTAAAGCATAACCACACATACACTTAATATTTACAAATACCCTAAGAGAAAACTCACTTTCTCTTGCCCAAGATCACAGAATAAAAAAGTAGTTAATTCCCAACACCAAGCTCAAGTCTTTTCTTTAAATATGGACTTACTTTCTTAAACAAACTACTCAGTGATTACAAAGACAGGATTAAGTAGTTGGCACTGGGAAAGATTCTGATAAATGACTTTCAAACTACAAAAAATTAAGTTGAGCTTAGTAACAGAGACATGCATGAGAAGCAGAGGGAGCTCAGAAGAGAGGATCTCAGATCTCTTTTGAAACATATCGTACAAGCTCTATGTTGCTGGTACACAGTACCTTTCCTGTTGCTGCTACACAATACCCAACACCAAGTTTAATTAGGCTAATGGCATCAGGGGATTCAGTACATGGTCAGTAGGCTCATCATTTCAAAAGGGTGTGGAGTAGTAAAGCTGCTTATTTCATGGGGACCAGGAAGCAAAGCAGGAGAACAAGACTAGTACTAGATAAAATGCCTGGAACATCACTGAAGAGCTGCTAATTTGAGTCTGCACTGGAAGCCTGAAGAAACTAAAGACTAATATCCCAAGGTGGTGGCAGGAAAGACACACTCATCAACTCAAGCCAACTATATCTCTTCAAACACACCTTGATTTCCTTCTTTTCATTTTATTCCATCTAGGCCACAAGCCTATTGGTTGGTGATTTATCCATTTCATGTGTCTTACAAGGGTGAAACTACAAAATTCCTCTTTTATAGTTGAGAAAAACATGGTGTGAAGAGGTGAGCTAATTTGCTTCATGTCACATTGAGGCTGGATTTTAATTTAGGCAGCCAGACATGAAGAGGCCACATGGTTAATAATCACTGTATTCTACCACTCAAAGCAGTATGAGAGAACAGGAATGGACCATTTGCCCACTTAATTTCTTGCAAAGAAGTGGAACCTGATGGAATAGGAAGAAACACATTCTTGACCAGTATTCTCTGCTATCCTACTGTGCTTGATGCTTGGCTCTGTACTAGTAGCGAAGAGATACATGCCACAGGAGAATATTTACCCCAGGCGAGGTATAATTAGAACAACATTTAGAACAATCTCTCTGGAGAACACCTGGGAAAGATTCTGATAAATGACCTTCAAACTACAAAAAATTAAGTTGAGCTTAGTAAGGGAGACATGCATGGGAAGCAGAGGGAGCTCAGAAGAGAGGATCTCAGATCTCTTTTGAAACATGTTGTTATGTTTAATTTAAGGAGTGAGAATGGAGGTAAGATGACAACTTCAGGGGCTATTACAATATCACAAGCAACAAACAGTAAGGAGTAAAACTAACAGCAACTCCAATCATAGAAGAAAAAATGGAGTCAAGAGATACTTAAGATGTCAGACTGAGGGAAGAATTTTGACCTAAACTCACTTTTTCTTAAATAAAAGATGAATGGTTGTATCATTCACTTAGATATGAAACAGAGGAGTGGATTGAAGCACTGTGTATTATGATTTGGATACTAAATTTCCCCTAAAAGCCCATATGTTAACACCTTGTTCCTCAGTCCAAGGTACTCTTGAGAGGTGGTAGAACCTTAAGAAAGAAGTGGTATCTAAGGGCCAGGGACTTAGCCCAGTGGTTCCAACACCTGCCTTGCAAGCACAAGGGCCGGAGTTCAATCCCTGGTACAAAAAAAGGGGGTGTCTAGTAGAAGAAACTTAGCTGATTAGGGCTGGTCCCTAGAAGAAGATATTGGGTCCCTGTCTCCTCACTTCTCTCTGCTTCCCAGCTTTATGAGGAAAGGAGCATCCTCTACCATATACTCCACCACTGTGACGTTCTCTATCACCATAGGTCTTCAAACAACAAGCTAGTTGCAAGCTCTGAAATCATGAGCCATACTAAATCTTTCCTCCTTTAAATTGATTTATCTCAGGTATTTGTTACAATTGGCAGAAAACTGACTAACAATATAGCAATTAGTTCAGTTTGGATTTCATTATTTCTGGTATGGTGAGAGATGAAGGAGAATATCTAGTCTTCAGTTGAGTACATAGGTTTGGTTATGAAAATAAATATAAGCTTGGGAACAATAGACAGAATATAGTAAGAAGGGGTCATAAATGTGAAGGAGAATAGCCAGGCAAAGTGTTAAGTGAGCAGACCAAGTACTCAAAGAAAGAGTCCCAGAAGCAACTGTTCAAGAGTGATAGAAGGAAAAAGCCCAAGAAGCTTCTTGAGAGACAGGAGGAAGCTCAGATTAAAGGTATTACTGAGGTTTTAGAGAAAAGGAGCATTAGGAGAAAGAATTGGTCAATGGTATCAACTGCTTCAGAAAGCAAAAAGTAAAACAAAAGCAGAAGTCTCAACTTTATACTCATGATCAAATTTATTTAAATCATATGAGAGCAAAATGCCATCTAGTACAGATGGAAATAGCTCATTTCATTTTCCAAGTTGTTGATATGTGAAACCTATGCGCTACACATAATTATTCTATGCTACACTCCTTGTAGCATAAGAGAAATTAAGAAGGCTTATGAAAAAATACATTGACTATGCTACATACAATCAGAAAACAACCTGAACAGACAAGTTGAACATAATAGAACTAAATGAAGTTGTGCTGAAGAGGAAGGAGAAAAGAAATGAGTTTAGTAGACAGCTTCTAAAACATAAACATTTTATAACAAGTTTTAGAGAAGTGTGTTTTCAGAAGCTTACAATGTGTTCTGTAGATCACAGGGGCAAACAAATTAATCCATTGATGCTATGCATCTTTATTACGGATCCTCCAGCCTCCACATTGCCAGAAGCAATGTAGATGGTGTCCCAAAGTATATAAGATAAAGTGCTGGATAAGAAGACAGACAAAAGCAAGAATGGGAAAATGCGAATAAGAGCAAGGGCTTCTCTATCAGACAGACCAGTCATAGTGATTACTACTCCCAACCTAATAGATTTAAGCAAATTGACAAGACTCTAAGCTTCAGTTTTATAATTAATTACATAACATTTCCTCTGGTTTCCCAATAATATTATAAAGAAATAATAGCTAATATTTAATGCACATTTATCATACAAAATATGACACATTATTCTTTCTCATACAATCTTGACATCTATCTTAATCAGCTTATTACTATCATTATAAACCTTTTATAGATGAAGAAACTGAGGTGTGGACACTTGTTCTGACATTATTCAGGAACACACAGATATTAGCTGCCAGATTATCTACAATGAACTTCTATAGACCATACTCCCTTGCATCACAATAAGCATTGTTGTGGTTCCAATAAACACATATGTCTGTTTTATAAAGGCAGAGGGATAGGACTATGAGATGATAGGATTGACTAGGCATAGAAAATGTTCCTAACAAGGCTAATACTCAATAAGTCCTTCCCAAATTCAGCCATATTGAAATTCCTATGGGTCCATTTATCTACACATACATATATGCTTATGTTTATATAATTCATAAATACACATAATCATGTAAGTGCATTCTATTTTTACATATGCATGTGTGTATATACATAAAGAGAAAATGTTTCTAAGAGCAAAGCATACGCAAATGACTATGGCAATTCTTTCACTTGCTGAAGGGATAGCTGCATTGGTGGGAACGAAGTTTAAACTCTCAGCTGTTCTTCTGCTCAGAGGCAGACAGCCTGTCAATCAGCAAGGATATACCTCACCCAGGAGTGGAAAAGCAGTCACCTAACTGCTCCCTACCAATTTAGTTAGGGATCCATTCTAACTATTATTTGAAGTGCCTAGAAATTAATGTAATATTTCCTGTACTCATTTGCATTGCCTGCAGGCTGGAAGCGCCCCCTGTGAGGGTCACAGAGGTAGGTAGGGAGCTGTATCCAGGGCAACTCAGTACCAAGTTAAGGCAGGAGCAGCCCTTGTAGAGTGGTGCTGACACTAGGATTAGGATCTCTTCTAAGAGACTGTGCCCGGCTGACAAATTGAAGTGGTAATTTGGGATTTAACCAGATAGAGCAGTAAATGTATCAGAATGAGAAAAATCCAAGGTGAGAAAAGACTGAAGGAACCATATAAATTGGTGAGTGAGGTTTTGTTTTGTTTTGTTTTGATTTTTAAATTCAAGTCTCTACTTTTGCATTTGCATTCTGAATTTGAGCATCTCTTCTGCTACTGCAAATATATTAGTAAAGTGGACTACCTTTGTCAGTCTAAATTGCTGTGTGTTTGCAAATACATTTCAAGAGAATGCCACTCAAGAGAAAGCTTCTCTGGGACCCAAATTACAGTGTCTATAACTAACTCTTGACCTTGATGCATCTGTGCCCTATGTGTAACAAAAGTAGTGCAGAAGCAGTTGAAATCTTCCCAAACTATTCATCTTTTATTGATTCACTTGTTCCATTGTGAGCAGAAAGACACCTTCACACTAGTTTAAAATTGGGAGCTCCCAAGACTGTGATGAATGAAAGAGACATGATTTGTCCTCTGGGATTAAAAGTACAGAATTTTCTCAGCCAGGAACTGTTGGGAACCTTACTGTCCTGGCACATCCTAAACACATTCATAAATTTATTTCTTTAGTCCATGAGTCCTCATACATTTCCAGGTTTGATTTTTTTAAAGTCCTTGTTGCTTGGTAATTCTTCCAAGTGCTCTCTATAATTTTTAAATGAGTAAAAGTGTTTGAGCCTTGAAATTAATTGGGGTCTATTACAGAGGGGAGCAAAGGCAAAAGGCTTGGAATTCCTTTTGCTAAAGAAGAATCTATTAACTCACAAATTATGTTGCTGCATACATACCAGGGAAAACCAATCCATTCAAGTCAGCAGTTTATAAAAGATGCCTGGGTTACTTTTCAACACATAGATTGTTCTCTATTTCTACTGAAAACATTTATCTCATTTCTAACACTTTTATTTTTAAATTTTTGTAAAGTAAACACAGCCACCACCATGTTCACAGGAAATCTATCACCTCATTTTCAGAGCCAGGGTTTATTCTTAAACTGCTTTCTCCACCTGGAAGTTAGTAACATTTGGAAAAAGCCAGACAATTCACCAGTTTCTAAATACTAAGAACAATCCATATGGCGGGGAAAAGTTGTGGGGGTAAGGTGAAACATGGCTATAAATTCTGATTTTCATTCCAGTGATGGTGACAGGACTGATTGTCCATATTTGATACTTTACTTCTTGGTGACTCCTCTCCCAAGGAGAGTGGCAATTTATTAAACAGTTTTCTTTGGTTTTCCCCATGAATAGCTCTCTATATACTAATTCATTTCTTGTACAACGTGCCCTTTCGTGTACAACATTCCATCCATCCAGGATGCCTTTACCAAGGCAGATATACTAGAAAACATTTATATGAGCCTCTTACAAGACTCTGTAGATAATTTTGAATTTATAATTTAGACTATTATCTTCAAAGGAACCACATAATACATATACTCTAGGCCCCACAAAATCTGTGCTATTTTCTCCCCATCTACTCAAATCCTATCCATCTCCCAAGTCAAGTCCTACTTCCGTCACCTCACTGACTTGTGGCAGAACAACCTTCTAACAATGCAAAGGGACAACAAATATTTCACTGCACAATACCAGAATGCATTTCCATTAGCTCAGTCTCCTCTGAATAATATTAGGTATAATCTAAATGATGAGAACTATGTCAATTCACATTTTGTAAAAATATGACATAAATATTAAGCATGTTTAATGTTTACTTTATAATCGAGTATCACATTGAAATTTGAGGTAATTGTTTTGTCATTGGACATCCTTGCTTACATACAAATATATTATTAATTTCATGTTGTCTTCATTTGTTTCTAAAATAGTAGACACAAAATTAATTCTCTTTAGAGATTTTACACTATAAATTCAAAACCTGAGATTGAACCTAAAAGAGTAAACCTTATACAAACATGAAGACAAAACTAAAAGCCTGTGCATTACAGAGAGGAACCTGGTTTAACGTATCTGTATAATGTATCTATAATATATTGGTTCAATTTTTTCATAAAAAGGCACTGGGTATACTCTTGATATCTGACGCATAAAGGCTCTTTGTTTTTGTTATTTTGGACTTTTTGTTTTGTTTTGTTTTGTTTGTTTTGGTAGCACTGGGGAGTGAATCTTTGCACTGAGCTATATCCCCACTCTCTCTTTTTTTTTTTTTTTTTTCCTCTTTTCAGACAGGGTCTTGCTAAGTTGTCAAGTTGTCCAGGTTGGGCTGAAATTTGCCACCTTCCTGCTTCAGACTCCCAAAATGCTGTTATTACAGGCACGAGCCACCTCAACCTACAAGAACAATTTTTTAACAATATTTTTCAATTCTAGGGAAGCTGTTTCTTATAAAAAATAAAAATGTCTCAGAGAATAACTTATAAAAGCTAAATACCCACTTCTACTTTTTTAGAAAGCCAAATCTTGATGACTTGTTACGTAAAGACATCTTTACATCAGAAAAACACTGATGAGAAAAGACCAAATAAAAGAATTCAATCTCCTTATTTCATTGATATGGAGCAGTACTTCTCAATTTTAATGTACAAAAAACTTGCACAGGGACCTGCTGATTCTGACTAGTCTGGGCTAGAGCTGGACAGTACATTTCTCAACAGCTGCCTGGTAACTACTTTATGCACCAAGAGCTTAGACTATGTCTCCATTTTCTTTTTTCAGGCACTCTGACCTTCAATGTATTTTCTGTTAAAATGTACAGATCAGAAAGCTATGACATTACCATCTCATTGATGGCCCCAAAGAGTTTAAGATTTCTTTGTAAATACCTGTAGTTTTTTTCAATGATTTGGGAAATTATCAAAGTGTGAATGGAATGATATAGCTAAGGAAAAAATATGAACCATGAGATGAGTGAAAGTAAGAAAACTACAATTTTAATTAATAAATCTAAGGCTGACGCTAACAATGTTAGAGTCACTAGGCCTTTCCAAACCTTGATTTCTTCATATTTAAAATCAGGAAACTTGCAGTGCATGCTTACAGCCCTAGTACTCATGAGGCTGAATCTGGAGGATCCCAGGTTTAAGGCCAGCCTAGATTAGTTGATTTCAAAGCCATCCCAGAATACACAGTGGATCTTATCTCAAAAAAAAAAATAAATAAATAAATAAATAAAATAAAGTTAGGATGCTAGACCAGATCTTCCTGAGGTCCCCACTAGTTTCTAGATTCCATCACACTGGCCTGGGTTTGCATGAGTCATATTAGGGCTAACATATAATTAATCTGTTTATTTTGGCCATTTTAATAGTCAGTGCAGATTGCCAATCAACGTATCTGCACAAACAATCAATATAATGATACTGGGACTTAATGTTAATTAAGCAGATTGCTGAAAAACATGAACATGTTATTCCTTTCATTCTTTGTATTCATTTATTACCAGTTATAGACCCTGCTTCTGTGCTTTACTCACTGAAGAGGATAATTTCCAAAAAGAGAATTAGGAGATGTGGATAAAATTTGTCTATACCACAATCAAACATGGGGCATTGATGAGCCACTTAAACTTTCTGCAAAGAGGCTTTCCAGTCCCCATCCTATGAAATTGTTACCTTCCCCTAATTCACAGACCATTTGGAAATCAGAATAAGACACCCTAGACATGTGCTGCTTTAGAAAATGTTTGAAAAGTGCCTTGCAAATGTAGTTTATATTTTTATCATTCCCCTCATCTTTCCTAAATAATTTATCAACTAGCAAAAAAAATACAATGCATTTTGTTCTGCAGGCATTTTCTTTTCATCTATTTATTGACTAAAATAAACACAAAGAAGCAGGAAAACAGAAAGAGAGGAACAAATGAAAGAAAACATTCCCCAACACACAGAAATCTATGGAAATGGATTTTTTTCCTCTGAAGGAAAGAGTCCATTAGAATATTCTTAATGATCTAATAAAAAAAAAGAAAGAAGACTCAAAAGTTTTATAAATCATCTCATACTTGTTATTAGGAAAAAAGGGAATTGGATGGCATATACAAATTATGAATAGGAAAAAATTATAAAGCACACATTTGGAAAGGAAATAAATGCATACTTCACTGGGAATATTGTTGATAACTGTGCTCACACTATTTTAAATTGTAATGGAGTAAATACAAATCTACTACGAAAACAAAAAATGTCCTTGACAAAACTGTATCTTTAATAGACCCATAAAAGTCCACTTTTCTTCCTTTTGGATGAGCACAATGATAACTGTACTAAATGTGAACCGATTCCACTTTCCTTCCCTGTTCTTCTGGTCATCACAATTTAAGATATACTTTAAAATATGAAGAATCTTCCACCACCATCAACAAAGCCAGAAAAGTTGCTTTAAATTTGGATTTTGTGTGTGTGTGTGTGTGTGTGTGTGTGTGTGTGTGTGTGTCTATGTTACTGGAGATTGATCATAGGAATACTGTTCATGAGCTACATTCTCAGCCTTTTCCTTTTTCATTTTAAGACAGGGTCTCACTAAGTTGCCCAGATTGGCCTCAAACTTTCAGTCTTGATGCTCTGATCTCCCAAGTGGCTGGAATTACAGTTGTACCCGCCGTGTCCAGCTAGTCTGGATTCCTTTTAACTTCAGTAGAAGAAGAAATACAGACCACTCCTCAAAAATATGAATTGAATTCAGTTAGCTTGCAGTCTGTCTAACCTAGCTTTACTTGCCTAAGCCTTAAAAGTGAGACAATTCTTACTTCCCATAAATATAAATTTCAGTCACAGAACTGAATAAAGTTAGAATTTTCATCCCACCCCTTTCTTGACTTAAAAGAAATAAGCAAACAAACAACAGATGTGAAAGCCCTGGATTCTTGAAGCCTAGTTAATTGAAATTTCAATGCAACCTGAAAACATTATTTTAAAACCTTATTCTTTTAGCTCTAGTTTATAATGTTCTTTATATATGTCCTGGAAAATGCAATTTGATAGGCATAATGAATTCTTATTTTCATAATTAAGGATTTTACACTACCTCATAATTGTTTATTTAAATCCCATCTCTCACTGTCCAGGATGATATGGATGGAAGTTTGAGCTATGTATTGTTCCCAAGGTATCCCTGATTATACTACTATATAAAATTACTTTCTCTGCATTTTTAAAACTAAAAAATAAGTTTTGAAATGTCCAATAAGTTTCCTTTTTTTCTATGGCAAAATTTCCTTTCTTGGAATTCTCATCATCTTGCACCCAAAGTAGCACTTCAGCCTTGCAGCCTGTCTCTAAGACTTAATTTCTCCTCTTTTTACCCTCCACCTATTGGCAAAGTTAGCTTTCCAAATCACAGTTCTATCAGGTCAGCGCTTGATCTGGTGTTCACACCAGAGACAAAACAAGCACTCATGTTTACACTTCAAGACCCCCTTAAATAAGAGAACATATTTTCACCCAAAGAATAAAATCTTTAAACACTGAGTAAAATAAACAATCAACCGATAAAATTCAAGAAAACAAATTCATACTTGCAGAAAATGGAAGTAAATTAAAAGATAAAAGGCTGGAAGAGGAAAGTTGTACCCAAAGACACCAGAAAAGATCAAGTCGAATCAACAAGGTTAAAGAACAGGAGTGATTTGTGAAGCTGTTGGGGCTGGGGTGATGAAGAATTACATTGTAAACCAGAAGCCATGGAGAAATTCCTTCCAATTCTTCCTCTCCAGTGTGTAAAAAGAGCAACAGTGCCACATACGTCCTCTGCAAAAAGTCTCCAAGAACTGCTTTCTAAAGAAAGTGGGCATTATGCATGATAAGTAAACCTAATGTGGGGATTTAGGCAGAGAGATGATATAATATTAAACCTTCATGCCAAAACACAGCAGAACACAAAAGCGATGAAAAGTTCCCCAAGGCCAAAATAAGCCTCCTTATTCACCAGTTGCCAGAATCCTGGAAGAATCAGCCTGCTTCTTACAAGGACCTCCTTCTGAAAAAACTGACCAATGCTGCACCAGCTCACTTTTGTGGTGCTTCCACTAGGGGAGGGCAGAGCTGCAGAGGAGACACTGCCAAGGGACCTTATGGGAGGGACACCAAGAGCAGGAAAGAAAAGGTCCAAAAAGGACTTGTGAAATTGATGAACTAACACAGAAAAAATACTGTTCAGCAAAAAAACAATTTAAAGGTTGTAGCTAGTGTCATGAAAGATACTTGAAAGAATTCAATAGCCAGTATCAAACAGGCTATTTTTGTAGTAAAGAAGAAAAAAATCCCAGGAGCTCATGAGTAAACAATAAGGAACATATCCAATCACTAATAAAATTATAGTCTGATGTATCTAATAATAAAACTATTATTACTTGTCAGAGGTCAACTGTATGTCAAACTTATATTTACATGAGGTGTTATAAAAATATGATGAATGCTTAAAGTTTTAAAAATTAATTCTATAATATATATGATGCCATTAAATCTCTTCCCCTCAAAATACTTTTCAGTACTTCCAACATACTTACCCTACTGTTCTTGTGACTCTCTGAAGTAGTTCTGAAAGTCCTTTTCCCTAAGTGTGTCTAGTTGCACTGTCCTGAATTGATTAAAATTGTTTACTTTTCACGGTTATTTTGACTTTTGGGTAAAGCCAGAAGCACAGGGTGCCAGATCTGGTGAACAAGTGGATGAAAAACACCACAATGTTTTTAGGAACCTGCCTTTCTGTTGGATGCAACCCTGAAGCAGCATAAAACCATATTTTGATCACACCTCATATAAAGACACTTATGAAAGAGGATTTCCAGAACTGCTTCAGAAAGAATGCAAGAATGATGGATAAGAGTGTTTGAAGCAAACACTCTTGAGTGGGATTAATGTCAATGCGTCTTTTGTTATAATAAATTCTCTTTAATGTAGACATTCACTATATTTTGAACATATTATATAATGCATTTAATCTTTACAACCATATGGAATTAATATTTTAATAACCATATAGATGTTGGAGTAACTAAGCCCATCAAATTGTGGTTAACTAAAGTGTCCAAGGTTATGCCGCTACTCTATGGTATATTCCAACCAAATATGCTAGGCTCCAAAAGTATACTTTTGCCACTTAAAACCTATTTCATGGGATGGGGATGTAGCTCAGTGGTAGAAGGCTTACCCAGCATGTATGAGGCCTGCCTGGGGTTCAGTCCCCAGGAGAAGAGTGTAAGTAAAGAAATGCACACAGAATATCTGGAAATGCATTAAGTTGAAGGTTTGTGCAGGGGAAGTGTAAGATAAGAGCAAAAAGCTAGACTGAAGCCCAGTCCCCCAGAGTTTCAGATGCCCTGGAGTAACAATTCAATCCTGCCAGTAAATTGCCAGTAAAGAGCCAAAGAAAGCTTTTAAGCAAAGGGGAAGTTCCAGGCTGAGGCAATGATAGAAGGTTCTCCTGAAACATAGACAGAATGACCTGGGTGGAAAAAAGACAAGAGGTATAGTGTGAAAGGGTTTGGGGGACATGTTATGACTATAAGGGTCTCAAAGACTGAGAACTTCGAAGAAGTACTTTCATCATTTCAAATTTGTCATGTGCACACTCTGTGTCTATTAAAACCTGGTTCTGTTTTCATTTACCTTTATATTTTTACTGAAAGAAAAATACAAGTTCAAAATGGAGCCCCAGTTGTAACCAGTACACTTCAGATCCCTGGTGGTAATGGGTCAAGTCCCGGAGGGCTCTGCATTTAGAATAGGCTGTTTGCACATGTGAACAGGGTTCATACATTTAGTTCATGCCTCTGAAACAATTGATGTACTCCAGTATATGGTGTGTGTTTTTTATAATTACACCAGAAGAAAGCATTCTTTATGGAAATAAATGTGCTTTTTAAAAACATATTTCTGAAAAGCAGCAGGCAAGGCATTAATAACAAAGTAAAATGATAAACCAAATGGAAGTCTGAGAAAAATTCTATATTTGTATTATACAGGCATTGTTTTCATTCCTGGCACCTTATTTTTCATGTACATAAAGAGAACACAAGCTACAGCAGGGTGAGACAAAGATCAATGCTGAATGTATTACTTGGCACTGGTCAGATGCAGTTTAATAAGAAAAAAATTGATCCATTAAGCTAAACCTAATTTTTGGCCAAAAAATGGTTGAAGTCTCTTCTTTATATTGCTAGCTTCATAAAGACCTATAATATTTGGAAGAAACAACTCAAGGCTGAGTTTAATAAGATTAAATGTATTGCAAATATACTTAACAAGAATCTATCAAGTTGTTAATGATTGCTATTAATATCAAACAATTTTTGTATAGAATTTTTTATTAGAGCAATTGTAAACTGCTGCCATAAGAAATGCAATATAAAAAGGTTTTCAGGTAATTTGTAACAGCTACAATTGCTGTAGCAGAACTTAAATCTTAACCTACAAGATACAGTCATTTATTTTATCAATCCAGTTTCTAACACAAGTACAATTCAATTTATAAATATTTAGGTGCTGATCTTTAGTCTGTGCAGCAAAGTACAGAAGGGTCATATCTCCATCAGGCAGTGGTGCTGATTCATGTCAGGAAATTAGGAAGTGAAGGATTTGGTGTGAGAAGATGTAGAGTTATTTCTGAAAATGCAATATTAATTTCAAAGAAATCATTTTAATTCCCCTTCATTTTCAAATCATTAAGAAGATGAAGTTTCAACCTCAAATTGCATAAAATCATGGGTCTTTAAAGATAGAAGGGAATTCAGTGACTATCTGGTTCAATCTGCCTATCTATAGATACAGAAACTGTAGCTGCACACTATGTCTGTAAAATAACCTGCCAAATATGCATACACTTACAGGGATACTGAATTTTTTATTCACAAGATGAAAAATGCAACTACAGAAAACTAAAGCTAGAGAAAAGTGAAATAGAAACTTGTAGCCACATATAACATATCAACTTGAAAAACATGGATAATAAATTCTTTTTTGCCTAAATAATAAAGATGTTGGCATGAATGCTCAAATTCTTCATTCCTTTCATTTATATGGAAGTTTAACATCTGTTATACTACAAAACTCCAAAAATATACACACACACATTTTTCTCAGCATTTAATCTATATTTAAAGTTGATCCAAAAACTTATGACATTTTAAAGGTCATGATTTATGCAAACAATTATACTAATAAAATATTTTTTTCAATTATTGTATTTCCCCAAACTGAAAAAGAAAAATCATCTTCTTGCACTTTAAAAAAAAAATTCCTATAGCCTGGGCATTGGGTGATAAGCTATGCCCTTTTTACCCCCAGGGTAGCAATTTAAATTTCCTCTGCATCATGAAGGAAAAAATACTGTTTCCATTTTAATGGCTGTCCACTGTTCTAAAACACAATGGATAGGAGGTCTCAGTTCAGTTCTTAGTAGACAAATGCTTACATTATAGAATTGTCACCCAGGAGAAAAGACAAGAACTGAAAGATTATGGGTAAGGAAATGGCATCCTGTTGCCCTACATACTGTACAATGTATCACATGCATAGAAAGGACATCTAGAGCACTTAAGAATGCCTTCCAGTTCACAGGAGGCTAATTAAGTATGCCCCATAATTACTGTACTTATTACAATTTATAAAATCTGAACACTTGCAAGAGCCTCTGTTTTTACATGCAGGATATCACCTTACACGAGTGATGCTGGATGGTCAAATACTGTGATCACTAGGTCATAGGGAGCTTCAAACACCTATTATTCTGAATTACAACTCCTGAATATTTTAACTGCAGAGAATGATATAAGAACTCCATTCATGATTAATTTGTATTTTACACATATAAATCACTTCTTGGTTGTCATGCTAATACTGATTTAGAAAAATACACACTTCAGTTTATATTGATCTGTTTTTCTAATTCTTCATCAGAAGGACCTAATATGGCTGCTTTTGCAATTTACCATCAAACTTATCCTTTTAGGTGATGAAGTAATCAAAAGATATTGAAAACCCAAAGTAAATTACATCGTACCAGTTAGAGTTCCCTGAAGGACTGGATACACCCCTGTAATCTGCTCAGCTCACAACTAATAGGCAGGGGATTCAGCTCTGTCGTAATCTTTGCTAAACTATGACTCTCTTTTTAACACACAACATTTATCTTCAGGACATCTATCAAATATTTAGTATATCTTCTAACAAAATTAAGTTTTCTATTAAATTACAATCTTCATTATGAATCAGAGCTTAAAATGTATATAGAATCCAATATTATGAGTTCTTATTAAGACATAAAAAAAGAGATGGTTTGAAAATTATGCCTTTTTTAAAACTGAACACAAATTAAAAAAAAAATTTAAGGCCTTGGTTTGTTTGAAATTGGTTTGCTTGTAGAATTTGAGTTTATACATAATTTGTCAATGTGAAAAGGGCCTTACCAAGGGAAAAAAATACTTCATCCTCTTAATGAAATTAAAATTAGAATACTGCCATAGGCGAGTCCAGAACAAGTGAATCATTTATTTAAAAAGTGAAACTCAATCCTATCTATATATACATGAATGCAGACAGAATCTACATGGATGCATACATATTTTTGTATGTGTATGTACACACACATAAACATACATATAACACATGCAGGAAGATGGAGAAGATATACATATTCAATTTGATTAATATAGTATAAAGAAAGAGAAGAAAGCAGTGTGATACAATCTATTAAAATTTAAGAAATTAACTATGTGTGACAGTAATTTCTATAGTGAAAAGGATGCTAGAATATGAAATGCATATTGAGCCACATATCCCTCCATGTCATCTAGAGGGGAAAAAAAAAAACAGGCAAAACTGTAAACAGTGGACAGGGTATCCAGAAGGAATCGATACTTCAAAATTCATTGAACTGTGGAAAGGAAATTAATATAAGAAAGCACAATACTTACTAAAATACAATCATATGAGAAGAAATCTAAAGGTATCAAGGATGCTGAAAGAGCTTAAAAGGAAGTTTTGGAAATTGCTGTAAAGTTATATTATACTCCAGGCTGCATTACAGTTAGGTCAGCGTATAATCAAGGAAAAAAAAATGTAAAAGAGGAAGGCAGAAATGAATATTACTGGGTATGTTATAAGAATTTATTCCATTTCCTGTAAATGCTTTTGAGAGTTGCTGTCAAACAACATGCTCTGTATTCCTTTATAATTTTATAACAAACATATAACAAATCTATGACCACATATTATGTTTACCTCTGCTACTGCTACTATAAAGTTGCCATATGTTTACTACTGCTACTATAAAATTGCTTTTACTGAGAGCAAGGTCCCGAGTTCAATCCCCAGATCCCCAGTACCAAAAAAAAATTGCTTTTACTCATTTATACAATACCTAATACCTGAAGTGAGAAATAGAATCCAAGATTTTTAACTTTTAGGTTACCTTAATAACTTTAAATGTTTCTTTCTATGAAGTTTTCATATAATATGCAGCTAATCAGAGTAATGGAAAGATGGAGATCACAGATCGCAAAAGTCATGATTAAGGCAAAAATAATAAAAATGTATTTTAATGGACTCTGTGTAAGCTTAATTAAAATTATATCTATGTGGCTCATTTAATTATGATATATTAGGCAATGGAATACATGTAAATATTTTAAAAAGGGATGATGCTATCTAAATATCATATATATCTGTCCTTTTATAAATAAATATAAATATATATACCAAATATAGAAACATATTTATAATGTGTGTGAAAATCCTAATTTAATATATATTAATTTAAAAAGGGATGATGCTATCTAAATATCATATATATCTGTCCTTTTATAAATAAATATATAAATATATACCAAATATAGAAACATATTTATAATGTGTGTGAAAATCCTAATTTAATATATATTAATATATTATATAGTATATGTATAAAATTCTGACTTTATAGATACATTTTAACTTCTAAAGAGATGTATGCACACCAAAATACAATGATTACTTCTGGGGGGGCATTCCACTGTATCATTTATATTTTTCATGGTGTACTTATTTTACAATAAAAAGACACTTCCAATTTTAAGAAAAAATATGTTCTATCAAGATGTCTATTTTGGTCCTGTTTTGGATAACAGGTCCTTCCTGCTAGTAATGGCTCTCATTTCCTCCTCTCTAAATACTTTTATTTTAATGCCACAAGTGCTAGCTCCAACACATCAATTTATGCCTATGCGCTTGTTGAACATGTATTCCGTGTTGTTGTATGGATAAAGTTAACCACGATATTCATCAAAGTTACCTTCCATGAGCCCACCAAACACTTTTCCTTGCCATGCAGATTAACCCTATTGCAGGCATTCCCTCTGCCCACTGCTGACTTGGAAATTAAACTACTTTGTCAAGCTTTCCCTGAGAAGGGCCTTTTCATGACCTTATCAGTCTGTCTCTCTTTATCAGTCTAACTGAAGAAGTAATCATATTCAAAAGAAATTACACTTTTTTCTTTCAAATAAAAACCTTCCTCCTACAATTTAAATTATAACACAAATCATTTTAATACATTTCCCTTTTCCAATTGACAATTTTGAGACCTTTTTCCTTGAATGTTAGGCATTTTCCTTTCACATCACATTTTAAATTCCATTACAACTCATCTAATAGGTAGGTAGTGTACACTCTTGTGTGAAGCAGAACACATTTGAAAAAAGTTAGTTAATATATATTTCAAAACAGTAGATGTCTTCTAAATCTAGTGTTCTAGTAGGTTTGTGACTAATTACAATTTCAACCTAGTGAATTTGTTCATTGGTTAACTTTCAATGAATTTCATTTATTTTTTGAGCAATACCTCACTTGCACTACTAGTCAACACAATGCTATAAATACAGTAATATAAAGAGAGGTATTTAACATTGTATTGAGAATCTATCACTCATAGGGACATTATGCCACCCCTTGCTGCATCCTTTCTGCTTCTTCCCTACAAAAAAAATGAGAAAGTGAGAAAGGAACAGAGGTAAAGGAAGAAGAAGAGAGAGAAAAGAGAAAGGAGAGATAATTGTTTATTCCTTGACTCCAGTGTATATCCACTTCCACTAGGACACTGTTAATTATGCCACTAAAGATATTTACAAAGATTTGTTTAACAATAGTCTCTCCTTCAGAAATTTCAATGATAGAAATGGAAATAGGCTAGTAAAATGCTAAGTATAGACAAAGTCTTAGTAGTAATCCCTCTAAGTTTATAAGTGGACATAGGGTATTTTCAGGATTATGTACCTGTGTTAACCTACCACTTCGGTGAGAGGTCTAATCAAAGCTGTCTTAAAAATAATTATAAAGTTACTATAAAAATGACTAAGCATAGTATTAACAACTATGTATATTTAATCAATACTTTGCTCATTTTAATATGCAATATATATAAACATGCATTTCAACTGCTGAAACACAGCTATCCCTTGGCTTACAAGACTTCACATACAAATATTTTTTACATGTGTGTACATATACCTATAGTGTTGCAAGTACCTATATTATATTTACAATACTTACAATATTTTTGTTAGCCATATACTATGTGTCCTATGTGAAAAGTAAGTTAGAAATAAAAACTCCTGAACTGGAGCTGGGAATTTATCTCGGTGGTTCCTCTGTCTGCCTCGAAAGCGCACAATGTCTCGAGTTCGAACCCCAGTACAAACAAACAAACAAACAGAAACCCTTGAAATGTATTCCTGAGTAAAATAAAAAGTGTACAAAGTGAACAATGGAAACAAGTATCCTATAGAATGTTTGAAACCCCCACAGAATAAAAAAATCTTGGAATAAAACCAAGTGATCAAATGGGAAATTCAAGAAAAAATAAAGAAAAATAGATTATAATTTTTTGCAAAGAATTACCCTTATTTTTCAGTCCTTTTGTACCTGCTTTTCTAGTACTCTGTCAGTAAATGGTGCTGACTCATTGGGGGGGATTTGAATGCAAGGGCACTAATCATAGTTGTTCTCACATTATCTAATAAGTACGTTCCCACATCATTGAGAAAATGTTATTAGTTTTCACTTTTTATATCAACAAATCAGTATCTCAAAACTATTAAGATAGGTGTATTTTCTTTATCAGGTAGGTGAGTTTCCAAAATAAAACTATGCATCTCAGGATCTTATCCAAAGACAAACAAACTGAAACAAAACAAAATGGGTAGTGCAAAAATATTATGACTGGTGACCTCAGCCTTAAAAATCAAATGCTCATTTACTGATAATGAGCATTAGAAATTCTCATAATCTATAGACTGGAAGAGAAAAGGTCAAATTGTCAAAATACTACAAAGTACTATATACCCTTCCCTCTTTTTTGTACGTGCAATCAGAACTGCAGAATTCTCACTGAAGAAAATTAACACTTTTTATTCCAACCTTGAAAATATGAACTACTGTTTTCCTTCATGGCAACAAACACATTCAAAGTGATACCAGCTGTACATTCAAAGCATTCAGTCAAAAGACAGATGACCTGCCTAATATTTTCTTTCAAAGGTGCTTAAAAATATACATCCATGTAACCTCTCTTTCTAAGACCATTAGTTATTGCTCCTACAGGAAGTTATGAGAATGAATTTATCCACCTATTTTAGCAATCGAAGACTCTAAGAGAAAATGTCCTTTAGCAAACAACCCAAATAAAAATAATTATATCAAAGCGTCTGAATTACAAACTTTTCTGCATTATAAAAGCATTAAAATCTTAAACTTAGAAGAAGTGAAATGTCACATCATCAAAAGGCACTATAATAAGGTTTGTGAAAGCTTAGGAAAAATATTTTTATTTAAATTCATGAAAAAGAATGTAGTTGTGTATCATTAAAAGACACTGTGTTCTAGCACAATGTTAGTATAAATTTAAGTCTCACTTGTGCCTTTTATTAATTGTTACCATGGGTAAGTAATATATCTTCTCTGTAACACAATTCAATAAAATGGGGTTCTTATTTTAAGAAAAAAATATAGTTATCCGGAGTCTCTATCTCAGGTCTGTTCAGGGGAGAAAGTCCTTGGGATTTAACTTTTTTCTATTCCCAATTTCATAAATATTCTCAATGTAGAAATACATGCAAAGAATTTCAAAGTGCTCTTCATGCATAAGACAAGACCATATCTATATGTGTGTATGAATATGTTAAATATACATTAAAAATTTCTCTGTCTACATAAGAAATGGTTCATAGTATTTTTCTTTTCGAAGTGAGAATAGGAGTTTTACAGAGAAACATCTCAGGAAGAAAATTTTAACTTTGTTTTTATTCCCTCTTGTAATGTTTGAACATGTAATAACATGCATATATCATTATATGATCCAAAAATTATTTGGAAGACAAACAAGTTATTTCAAACTTATGCATGCATTAAAATAACTTTCTTAATATAGGAGAATAAGAAATCTATCTCTCTCATCATTACTCTCAAAGAGTAATCTACGAAATTAATAAAAAATACCAAAATCCTCATTTTTGACAATAACTCATTTAAGCTCATTTAAATAACTTATTTAACAGTGCCACTAATGACTGACATTTGTATCCAAAATAGTGCAAAATGTTCTCAACATTTGACCCTTAATAAAAAATCATTCTACTTCACTACCACCTTCATATGATGAAAACTATAAACATTTTAGAAAAATAAAAACACTCGGGAT
The DNA here is from genome assembly GCF_012274545.1 of Fukomys damarensis. Classification (NCBI taxonomy): domain Eukaryota; kingdom Metazoa; phylum Chordata; class Mammalia; order Rodentia; family Bathyergidae; genus Fukomys; species Fukomys damarensis. Next base: position 35,725,255 of record NW_022900914.1, on the reverse strand, counting down.
AAGAAATAGGATCACTTTTATTCATCTTCATATCCCCTTTGCCAGTGCTTAGCACATGGTACCTTTAATAATTTATTGTTGAGTAAGTAAACAAATTCACAAATGAAAAAATGAGTATTACAGAAGACAGTTCAATACTTGCCCCAAACTGTTAATGAACGCATTAGAGATATCCAATCTTTTGTCCTTAACACTGTAGTGCTTAGAGACTCTGCCCCATACCTTTACAGTGAATCTTGTCTGCTAATTGCTCAGGGGCTCCTGCCCCCTGATCTAAGATGATTGGGCCAAAGGTGTAGACTGACACAAGCTAAGCTAATAGATTCTCTTATTTGCAATATACTTATCTCTGTTGGGTGTGTAAATGAGGAAGTCAAAGTTGAGTAGTGTAAAAGGAGAGGAAAAAATGTTAGTCTCCAGAGATAAAGATACATACAAAATTGAAGAGCAGAGATGAGTCCTTTCTGAATGCTCACATACAGTTAATCCTATTAAGTTTTCGGAGCTATCATTATACTGCTCCAAAAAGTTACTATTTTAAAATTTTTAATCATTTTCAGTGGGTTTCTGTACCATGTAATCAAAACTGAGACTCCACCCCAAGAAGGGAGGGCAGGGAGCCCAGCTCATCACACCATCAAATAAGGACCTTGCACCTAAAAAAAACAAAAACAAAAACTGAGACTCCTACCACAACAAGTGCTCTGACTTCCCACACAATAATAGATTCCAATATTTATGTTTAAAGCCCATATCTCCACTTTTACACTAGATTACATTTCTCACCTAATCTAAGAAGTTCAATCCAGAAATTCCTCCCTTACTTACTCACATCATCAATTTTTACCTGTCTAATGGATGAGTACTTTCTGAATATACAGTTTAGCTGTTTCTTGTTTCTCTGCTTGCTCACTTCCTTTCCGTCTCATTTTAAAACAAAGATAATATTGACCCGGTGGTGTTTTGAGCTGGATCAGGTCAGCTCTTAGGAGCCAGTTGTACACATACATCTCTTTCTCAACTCTGTGTTCAGAGAAATTGGCCATTAACTCTAACCAGGGAATTAACACTACTGAAATATACAAAAGTGTAAATCGTAACTGGTTGTCCCCTGCCCAGAGAGCTGGTTATTAAGTACTTACCAGGATATCATTTTCTTGTTCTCACTGCCTTTACAAAGTATCATCCCATTTCTTTGTTCCTTTTTTTTTTTTTTTTTTTT
>NW_022900914.1:35696778-35723915 GCF_012274545.1 Fukomys damarensis | reverse complement strand
TTTTTTTTTTTTTTTTTTTTTAGCAAAACCTGTCAAAATGTGCCTCCTCTGATTTTTCACTTTGAACTCTTTACAATCAAGTTTTGACCCACCCCTCAACTAAAACTGATCTCCCAAATGTCTGTAGTGACCATATTATCAAATTCGGTGGTCACTGCTTAGTCCTCACATTACTTCATTGATCAGCACCATTTTATTCAGTGGATCATTCTTCTTCCCCTTTGCGGTAATTTCTTCAGTTTCCTTTTGCCAATTCCTTCTCTTTCCTCTGACCACTTAATGTTGCAGTGCTCCAAGGCCCTACTCTCTTCTCCATTCCACTCTCCCTTGATGACCATTTTCAGACACAGCTTCAAATACCACTTGTAGGCTCATCATTCTCCAATCTATAGCTCCAGTTCAGACTTTTCTTTTGAATTCCAACTGACTCTTAGGTCCAACTGACTATAGCTCCATTTGGATATGTCCAACACTGAACTTCTCATCTTTCTTTCCAAACCTGATTTACCAAAAGGTGTACAATTTAAATGATGACAACACCTTTCCAGTTGTTCAAGCCAAAATTTTGTAGTCATTTTTTGTTTCTTACTCTCACACTCCATACCCAACCCATTAAGAAATACGGTTCACTGCTCTCCCTTTAAATCAACTCCAAAACACAACATCTCTCTCCATACTCCAACGTTGCTAGCCTGCCTCAAGCCTGTAGAATGGAACTATATAATTATGAAAGTCTTAAGTAAGACCCTGTACTATTACCATAGTCCCACACTATATTCTCAATGCAAAAGCCAGAGTGACCCCTTTAAAAAGAAATCTCCTTGTGTGTCTTTTCTGCTCAAAACACAGAGATTGCGCCATTTTGCTAAAATGAAAAATCAAAACCCATAGATTGTGGGCCGGGGATTTAGCTTAGTGGTTTCGCCACCTGCCTTGCAAGCACAAGGATCTGAGTTTGATCCCCGGTACCAAACACAAACAAACAAACAAAAACAAAACCCACAGAGTGGCCTGCAGGGCCTTCAGGATCCTGGCCTTCTGCTACATTGCTGACGGTATCTCCTAGTACTCTCTTTCTCTCACTATACCTTCCCACTCATACTGCAGCTCTCTCTCAATATGTCTCTACGTGTTCTTGCTTTGGGGCCTTTACTCCAGCTATTCACCTTGCCCAAAACCATGAACTTGGCTCCCTTTGCACCTTCCTGCCTTTTCTCATACCTTCTCCTTTTATTTTAATATACTACAACTTACCTAATAACTTCCTGCCCTCCGGAGGACTCTAACTCTGTTCTTTACTCTTTTTTCTCATTGCATATATCACCTCCTATCTTATGTAAAAATTTATTTATTTGTTCTGTTCACTGTCTGCCTAGTTTCACTAGAACGCAAGCTTCCCGAAGGCAAAGATTATTGTCTGTTTTCTGATGGCTCCAGTGATCAGGTTAGCCTGCCACCTAGTAAATTTTTAATAGCTATTAGTTGGAAAAAAACTAATAAATGACCAACAATGGCCAATAAATGCCAAGAATATACTTAATAGGAGAGAAACAAATCTGTGATTAAACAAATCAGAAAATTCACCATGTTTCCCTAATGAAATTTTAGCTTCGATAGTTTTCTTGTTGAAATTTAAAGTTTATAGAAGGAATGCAGCACTATTCCCACAACTTTACCTAAATCTCTCTCATATCTGGGACTCAAATCCTGGACTCTTATAAGAGCTCATGGTTCCTATAGGAGTAATTCATTTATCAGTGGTGACATAAATGGGCCCAGGTAGTATTTTGTACATATGGTGTTAACTTTTATGCTTTAATATATATGTGCAATATGGCTGAATTATACTTGCTCTAGGAACCATCACTTTTATTTTACTGACTTTTGTGTGTTTAAAACCTTAGGCCTGCCGGGTGTGGTGGTGCACGCCTTTAATCCCAGCACTCGGGGAGGCTGAGACAGGAGGATTGCTGTGAATTTGAGACCAGCCTGGGCTACATAGTGAGTTCCAGGTCAGTTTCAACTACATAGTAAGACCCTGTCTCAAAATAACCAAAAAAAAAAAAAACTTAGGTATAATATAGAATTGAATTAACAAAGTTTTTTAGTGATTTAATCTCTACAGAACTGAAAAAGTAGACTATAATTGTTTTAACATTTACATTTCTTTATGCCTTATACAATGCAAAATTCTCTGAAGTTTAGGAAGTGCATGAGAACTTCACTCAGAAAATGAATGTGAAATAACCAAACATATCTACATCAACTTCAAATAAGTTTCTAACACAATCATTTATTGTGCCTAATTTGTTTATAGCATGTGACATAAAAGATTGTATGGAACTTATAAAACTATTGATAAAATACACTCATTCAAACAAGAATTAAAATCTTATCTAGTCATAAATGGCAGTCATTTCAAACTGCATCCAATTTTTATTCTTCAATTTAATCTTATTATATCACATGAAAACATCTGAAAAAGAGTACTTAATTTTAAATGACACAGGCCTGTTTAGAAAAATTTAAAAATGAACAGAAATATACAGCTAAAACTTTGAGTCTGAAAAGCGGCATAAAAACATTCATCACAAAAGAATAAAAATTAAAGACATTAAAATGCATCATGACAGATTCGTATTAACTGAATTAATAATTAGATCAAATAACTTTTAGAAGTGCAGATAACTATTGTGTAAATGTTATAATAAGCCCACAGATATATCCAAAGAACATTTTGAAAAAGTTTACAAATATGTCAAGGTGAAATATAATTTTACAAAATAGAGCGGTTGGATGAAACATCTTTAAACACTATTTTCAATGGAATGTATTCAATCTTACTTTCATCTGTGCTCAACAGAAACGTTATAATAATTGAACCATATCATGTCCTTGGCCTTTGTTTCTATGCCTGTGTCATGAAGGAACTGGGCCCAGACTGTAATAAACAACAATGTGCCTTATAGACAGATGGAGTAGTGCCAGGACCCAGATATTCTAAAATACTTTCAATTTCAATATTCTCTCAATATATACTTATCAGTTTATATATCCCTGTATTTTTCAAACATATAGTTTAAAAATTTTCTTTGTCTACTCTACTTCTGAACTTATAAAAATTAAAAATCATACAAGATTGATTTGAGCCAATTCCAAAAATTTTTAGGGTGAGTATAGGGAGTATTTGTATTAATCTCCATATAGAATAATTATTTTTAGTCCTTTATCATCATTTGTATATAAACAATGTAGTAGTAATAAACAGTTATTATCTTTTTGATCTGGCAGGATTGCCACCTGACAAAATATTATGAGCACTACGTTTTATAAATGACTTGCATTTTTGACAAATTTCACAATTAGTTATTTTCACTAATTCAGAATGACCAACCCCTCAGATTGGCTTAAAGTAAATAAATTATTAATTTAAAAAATCTCCACAGATGCTTAACCAAATGATAAACAGTGAACTGTTTAAAATCAGGTTCACTGATGCACTCAGAGTCAGGCCCACTCATCACAGAATCATCTGCCTTTGCTGTAGGCAAAGGACCACCACAGCGAGAAGCAGTTTTTCTAAGAGAACTTTCCATAGAAGTCCACTTTTGTACTATTTACAACTCTCCTTTAAAAATTTCCTAATGGCAAATATACACACAGAACAACCAAAATATCAGAGAAAGACTGACCCTAAAAGTATGATTGTGCTAGAAGTTCAGCTTTACTTGAACCCTCATAGGCAAGAAAGAACCAAAGAGTCTGCTATCACCACAGAACCCAGCACAAGTAGAAAGTGAGCAGATCCGCTGGTGCATAAAACGATGAGAAGGCAGACTGTCAGTCCAGGAATCAAATGCCTCCACCCTTACAGTACTGAGAAGTGGGTACTTGGGCAGCTCACCCCTGTCCTAACACTGTGCTTTAACTTCTCGCTTTATTTTTTATCTCCTTGACTTTTTGTTACTCTCCTATTAACATCCATCAGAAAACTGAGTTCCACTCTGACCAGCCTAAGGGGTATAGGTTGAATTGGGTCATGGTAAATAACTGCTCTAGTTTCCAAAGGATCTTCATGAACTGAGTGGAAATTCTGCAGAACACACTCAATATTCATATTCTTTCTTTCTGCATCTCTCTCCTTTTTTTCTTTGTATTTGGTTTTGATGAGAATCTGTATCTCTACAGGAAACTTAAAAAAAAAAAAAAAACTTCTGCCAGTATCTGAATTATCTTAAACTAATAGGCCAGAGAGTATAAACGAGTTTAGATTTGCAACAGCCTAGGAATATTTTCAAAGTTTCCCAAGACCATCAATTCTGTGTTCTAGTTAATATGGGTGTATAGATATATATTAATTCACCCTCACTAGGACATATACAGTGGAAATATATGATATGGTTGTGATGAGGAAAACAGAAATTGAGAAAAAATGAGGCAAAAATAATAAATAACATCGAACTTAATAAATAGCATACATTTATTTAATAACTGTTCATTTGTCCAAAAAATTATTAAGGGTCTACCAGGCACCAGGGAACAGATAAACAATAAGTCTATGCCTGTCTTTATATTATAGAGGTGAAACACTCATGCCACAAAAACAATTTATAGCAATAAATGCTATAGATAAAAGTAAAACTGGGAAAACAATCCTAGTGGGGAATTCTATTTTCCATAGGCTGAGCAAGGATGTTCTGTCTGAGGTGGTGACATGAGGATACAGCAAGGAATGATATGGAGAACCAGGCCATGTACCTCTCTGGATAAAAGCATTCCAGGAATATAGAGCAGTAAATGCCAGGATATGAGGGTTCTGAAGAACTGGGATTGAAAGAAGAACAAGCAGTCCAGTTTCAGAAGGAATCAAGGGACAAGGCACAGGGGCCCTGTGGCCATGATAAGTCTTCAGATTTTATTCTATTACATAATAGAAACTCATTGGATATGTGACATTATTTGATTCACCTTCTAAAACCTCGGTGGTTTTCTGGTTTGAGAATACACTGTAAGTATCAAATAATAGAAGCAGGAAATTCAGTTAGGGACCAATGCAGTATAGCCTAGAGAAGATGGTGACTCTAGTGTACAGAAACTGGGAAGGGTCAAATTTGTGATATTCTGGAAGATAGTCAGCAAAAGTAGTTAGTATTTGCATGTATATGACAGAGAGGATTCAAAGACAAGTCAAGTGTCTGCAATGAACAACTGAAGGAATGAATGAGTAGTGATGGCTTTTACTAAAATATTGAACAGTGGGGCATTAGAGATTTGCAGAGTGAAGCTCGTGTTAATCTTGAGATCCTTATTTCATTTTGATAATCAGTCTGAGATGAGAAGAAAGGCAGGTGCTAGAAATATACACTAAAGGTCATCAACATGAAAATAGTATCTGAAATGCCACAAGAGTGAATGGAGATCCAGAGGAGTCAACAAAAACAGGTTGTTGAGGTGTCAGTCAAAACAAGGCGATTGAACGAAGAGGAATTCAGAGAGACTCACAAGGTAGGAGAGTAAATATTGGTATGATGTCCAAGAATATTAGTGAAGAATATATTTTAACTGTCCAAATGTTGAGAAGTCAAAGATCAGCCCAGGAAATTTCAGCAGAGTGACAAGTCTAAAAGCCTGACTCAAGAGTGATCAAGAAAGCAAAAGGGGCAAGCATGCAGAGAAAACTAGTCCCCTAGCAACAGTTTCTTGCCAAATTAGTATCACATGGAACTGTAATTCATGTTGTTTCTTGTTTTTTGCTGCTTAATTTTCATCATGGCCTCTAGTCATTTTACAATTGAACTTCTGAGTTCCGTGTTTGGTGCTGAAGTGAGCTTATTGAACAGTTTAAGTAAAAAGTAAAAGAAGGTACAAATCAGGCACTGCAGTTAAGGTTCTTCTATGAGTTAAAACTATGTTGTTGTTAGTATTAAATTATACTAGTTAATTATCTGATAAGTACTGGTATTATCTGTTAATACTTATTCTTTGAATATGTCAAAGAGAAGAAGTTAAATAGCTACAAAACGTCCAAATGATAGAATTGTAAGGCATATGTTGTATTTAATGAGCGTTTCATTAAAAAGAAGTAGGCTGTGATGATACTGGGTCCCTGAGATCATTTTGAAAAGGTAAGAGGAAGGTGATTAATAATGTGATCGCTGCAATAATTTTTCTTTTCTTTCCCTTTTGATATGGAGAGAATAGAGTACAAATAAAGTGAAACATTACAGACTTAGATATACTCTACCTAGAAGAATTTTAAAGTTATTATCCTATTTTATTATGCATTTAATCCTTTCTTTGGTATGCCAATGATTGACTTTAACAAAAGTATTATGAATAAGAATTGCAAGATAATGTTGAAGGAAAAACATCTTAAAATGATGAGCAAAACATATTCACTGAAATGTATGTATCAAGATCCAACTCAGACAAACTTCCATTGGGACTTTCTCAGTCCAATCCCCTTAGAACAAATCTCTTTCATCTATCCGTTAATGTGAATAATATTCTATTTGTAACTCTCATTTATATTCTTATTCATTCAACCAGTATTTATTGAGTAATTTTATGAGCTGGGCCTCTTCTAGGAGCTTCAGATACAACAGACAAGAGAACAAACGACCTCTGGCTTATGGACCTCAGACAATAACAGGAGGAAATAGACAATAAATGATTACATAATACACAAAACATCTCGATGCTTTGATAGATAATGGATTCTTTGGAATATGAAATACAGAGCAGAACAAAGGGAAAGAGTGAAATCATTCTAGTATTTAGCACAGCGGTTAAGGAAGGGCTTACTAAGAGAAACTGAGCAAAGACAGGAAGAAGGTGAGGAGTGAATGGTGTACATTTTTGGGGAAAAAACATTCCAAGCAGGAGGAAGGGACAATACGAAGAGGTAGAAACATGCCTGGAATATTTAAGGAACAGCAAAGAGACTACCGTGGATTGTGGGAATGAGGTGGAGAAAAGGCAGTAGAAAATGGATTCAGGGGTCTTGGTATGAATGTTTGAAGGCTTGGAAAACTCTGGCAGTGAAATATTGGTCATTAAGGAGTTTTGAGCTAAGAAGGGATGAGATCTGAGTTTCAGTTTAAAAGCAGCCTCTGGATGCTGTGCTGAGAAGATCTAGGGGGTATAGGAAACACGAGCAGGGAGACCAGTGAGCAGTCCTCAGAATTTGTGTAAGCATGAGAGGAAGGTGACTCAATGCCAGAAATGGAGCTGGTAAGAAGACACTTGAGTCTGCTAACATACAACTTTCTTATTTCTGTCACATTAGAAACACATCCTATAACTGTGTCTAGATATTACCCTCTTTAAGATCAGAATTTGTGCTCATTTTTATACTTTCAATGGCAGGGATTTAATGATGATTTAATTAATAAATGAATGAGTGGTCACTAGACAGAGTCTGGCTTATGAATATATCTCATACCTACCTTGTATTTCAAAACACATCTATAAATGGTCCATTCCTCCACCCATAGCATCAACTTTAAATAAGATGGGAAAAAAGACTAACAGTTACATATAATACATAACTGATGGCAGAATAATATAAAGGGAAAGATGTCCTTTGTATCCATAAATTTTATTTAATTTCTGACAAGGATTTAGAAGTAATCTGCATTTCCGTTGCTTTCTCCTTGAGGTAAAATAATAGCCAAAGGAGAGAGAAATTCTAGAACATACAGACAGGTTCACAGTAGGTTTTGTCAATGAAATATTTATTATTATTAGAGCCAGTCAAATGACCTTCCATAATGCTATCCCTTAAGGTAGCTAGCACTGCAGGGAAGAAATCTATCTCTGTCTTCAAATTCCATTATAATAATAAAAAAGAAAACAACAAATGCATATAAAATAAATAATTTCTCTGACACATACACACTTGGCCTTACAACAGGCAAGTGATGCAATCATTTGCTATTAAATCATGAGCTTCTAAAACTTCAATAAACCAAGAAGAAAACTCCTTCAGGAAAAGTATCCATAGTGACATTCATTCATAGTTATAGAATATAGCTGAAGAAACTTTAGTTTTAAATAAGTGCTTCAGGTTTTAAAACTGGGTAACATTGCCAGGCATGGTGGCACAGGCCTATGATCCTAACACTCAGAAGGCTGAGGCAGGAAGACTGCTGTGAGTTTGAGGCCAGCCTGGGCTACATAGTGAGTTCATGCCCAGCCTGAACTATACAGTGAGACCCTGTCTCAAAAAACATTGGTAACACTGAATTTCGGTATAGAGTTTGAGAAAAAGATACCACTTGCAATGTGGAGATAATTTATGGGTATGTAAGAACAGTCAGGAAGGTGGCAGATTTCATTATCTCTCTTAAAACGACTACGTCTTTGAAGAAATCAAAGTAATGAGTCTTTGTGATGGAAGTGACAGATTCAGAGTCTGGATTTCAGACCTAAATAATTCCTACTTGAGTCTAAATTGAGGGAAAGTTTTATCTCTAAAATGTGTATCATATTTCTGTGTCCCCTAATTCTACTGTTTTTAGTAACTACTGAGGAGATAAATTTCAAATTAAGATTAATCTAATTGAAATATATCAGCCTGAATTTGAAGTCAGGGCTTCAAGCTAGTGGTTCTTCTCTCTAATCATTCCACAAATATTTTTGAGCCCTTAACATTTCCTGCAAAAAGATACAGGCTCTACCATTGAGAAGTAGTATTATATGAGATAAAGAGACCAACACGCAGTATAACAGTCGATAGTACTCTGAGAGAGACCATGGTGCTATGGAGCTATGGTCACTTGGTCACTAGGGTTACTACATGATCCCAGGAACACTGAGAAGTGCTGCAGCAAAAGGTCCTGCTTCCACTATGTCTCGAAGCAGGAGCACAGCAGGACAGGGGAAAGGAAGCCATTGACAGCAGGCAGGCATGATCTGATATCTGGAAGGATTACTCCTTGGCAGTGCAGAGGATAAAGGGATAGAGGCTGTATGGAGTAGAAAGGTCACTGCAGGGGCCTAAAAGCACTCAGGTGGGATCATGAGGGTCTGGAGGCAGAAAGTGGCAGTGGTGAGGGGAAGAAGGTATAAGCAAGCTCAAGATATACTTGGGATACTGTATCCCTAAAATGTACCAATAAACTCAAGTAAAGCTGAAAAAAAAAAAAGATATACTTGGGAGACAGACCATAAACACTGCGGTCTTAACTAAGCTGGGAGAAGGAAGAAGGAAAGAATTAGGAGCTTTCGAGGCTGAGTTGATGGAGAAATGTAAAGTAAAAGGAAAAAATTAGAAAAGAAGTACATAAAATATGACCACAAGGGTTTTTTTATCTCTCTCTACAGTACAGTTACATTCATCATCGGGATCTTGTACCTTTACATGACAGGTCTTGGTTCTCATTTCACAAGGGTTGTTTTAAAAACCAAATAAAAGACTTGGCATGTTGTGTGTGTGTGTGTGCGTGTGTGTGTGTGTGTGCAATTATAACTGAATTGGCTGTGATCTGAAGGTATTCCACCCACCGAGCTTATTGAAAGTCATAAATATTACAAAGATCATTGGGGAATACTTATATACATTCCTTTCATTTGCCTAATAACCAAATGAAAAGTATTGACAAAATAAAGACTAGCCACTCTATACATTTTAGATACTTGTGTATGGTAAATATTTATCAATTTTAGGACTTTTATTACAAAACCAGAAGAATCCCTTTCTTCTGAATACTTCTTTCTATTCTACATCTCATTTTCTAAAAAGTTAGCATACTGTTTTAGTGACTTTATTAACATACATAATAGAAAGGAGAGGGCCGGGGATTTAGCTCAGTGGTGTCACTGCCTGCCTCAGAAGTGCAAGGTCCCGAGTTCAATCCCCAGTTAAAAAAAAAAAAAAAAACAAATAGGAGAGTAAAACAAATTATTTTACAAAGCTGACTTCATTTACAAGTTAATGATGACTTTTTCACTTGGGAACTTAACATCAGATTTAATTACACTCGTTAAATTTAGATAAATTTCAATATTCAAAAAGTTCAACATTTAATTTATCATAAATAAAATTTATATCAATTTTATTATTCAAAAACATCCTTACATTTCTAGATTCATAAATAATTAACCAATATTTGTTAAACTACACAAGTATGAACCACTAATAGAAGACTTCCACTCCAAATCTAGCCAAATTTTATTTACTAGTTATAAACTAAAAAAGCTCTGTACTCCAACAATAAAAAGCATTGTCTAAATCATTGTTTTTCAAATTGCTGTGACTCATACGTGAATCATGAAATCAATTTGGTGGATTGCAACTAGCAATTTTACAAAATGAAACAGAGAGAGTGAATTATATTTTGTAAGGGTATATGTCGTTTTGTGATAATAATGTGTGTTTGTGTGTATGTGATGAGTCCTCATAAAATATCTTTCTTTTATCAAGAGTTGCATTTGCAGCCTGGCATGATAGTGCATGCCTGTATTCCTAGAACTCTGAGATGCTAAACTCAGAGAAACTTTTAGAGCACAGTCTGGGCAACTTAGCAAGATCCTGTCTCAAAAAAAGGTTTGGGAAAGGGCTGGTGATATTGGGCTCAAACCCCAGTACTGCACAAGAAAAGGAGGAGGAAGAGGAGGAGAAGGAAAGAAGAGGAAGAGGAAGAAGTAGGAGAAGGAGGAGAGGAAGAAAAGAGGGGAGGAAGGAGAAAAGGAGGAGGATGAGAAACGAGGAGGAGGAGGAGGAGAAAGAAAAAGAAAACAGGAGAAGAAAATAAAAATAAAAAGTGCTATTCATAACCTCATCCATGAATATTATTGAGAAATATCAGGAGTTTTTAGCTCAAATATGAAGTAAAAAATAGATTTTATGAAATGTGAACCCCTCTTAAAATCATGAACCTTCCTATTTTAAGCTATTGAATATCTTACAAAACAACATCTAACAAATAGAATGAAAGGTTCCTTCTATACTGCACTTTCCTGTTAAGAATATATGGTCCAACATCACTAAAATACAGATTGTCACTTGCTTAATGTAGCCTTGCTATTTAGAAGTATTTATGAATAGAAGTCTCAGTTGGGCATATTGATCTAGTATTTAACTTTAGAATAAATTCAGAAGCTGAGACATAAAATGTAGCATATGACTCCCTCACCCATGAGGACACTTAAAAGGTCAAGACAGCAACCATAATCCTTGTGAAAAATCCACAAATGCATGTGTTATCATCATATCTAGTCTATTCAGACCTAACATCTTACCATTATGTACAAACTATATAGAATAAATATTCTAGTGTACATATAGAATAAAGGAAAAACATAATTTTAATTTTGGGTCCTGTAATATTTTAAAAGCCTAACAATATAAAGTATTTACAAAATTTTATTTATGCCACCAACGTGTTTTATCCATAGAAATGGTGAAAAATATGACCTACTATTCCTTAACCTATATTTTTCCAAATAAATTTTAAGTCAGCAAATAGCAAGTTTTAAGTATCAGCCATAAGTTTTACCTGAACTCAAAAATCCCTTTGTTATGAAAAAAGCTATAGTGTGAAGTTAATGTTTTATTTCATTTCTGTCACTCCATTCCTTAGGTTCTTTATGATGTTCTTAAAAATCCATAATATAATTCTATGAGAGTTAACATAATAGACTGTAACAGCTGTTATGGTCTATTGTGTAAATAAGTAATTACAGAATTTACAGACTATCATGTAAATATGTAATTATGGACTTTTTAAAATGTGCATTATTTACTCGATAGTCTATCGTTTACATATGTAATTATGGACTTTAAAACATGTATTATTTACTCAGTCTGTAACAGCTCCTTGGGACGGAGTTGTTCTGGCCTATCGGGTAAACATGTAATTACAGAAATTTTTTAAATATGTATTATTTATCTGATAGTACTGCTACAGATTATCGCATCCATACGTAATCACAGATTTTTACAAAATGGGTACCACTACTTTGTATGTTTCCACAACTTAAATTTCCATTCATGAATCAGTCAACCAAACGAAATAGAGATTCCACTGTATAGAATATTTGCAAAGAATTGTGGATGTCTGAAAGTCCCTGAAGAACACTTTAAAGTTTCCCCCAAAAAGTTAAAGAACTGATCCTAAAAGGAAAAAATCATTTTGAAAGAAATGATTTTTTTAAGTTACCAGCTTAAGATTCTGTATGTCATTTCTTCAATTACCTATATTACATAATATTTATTTTTAAAAGGCTTAACATTTTTTATTTCTTTAGGGCAGAAAATCCAGAATGTATTTCACCAGTTGTCTTAATAACAACTGCTTATGAACATCTTCCTATGCAGTAGAGTACTGATAAAATATTTAACATTTGGCTGCAGTGAGGGACAAGATTTAAATCACTTGCCAATCTCTGTGGTGTAAATGCCCCACCACAGTTGATTTAAAGCAAAGGGATACCACTTAACTCAGAATGCCACTTAACTGCTATGCTGTAAAAGGAGGTAAGATCCCACTTAATTCATTCTAGTTTAAAAATATATATATATGAATATTCATAAATAAATCATAAAGATGAACAATAAATCCAATGTTTATTAATTATTTCAAATATTTCTAATTTCAGATTTAGAGGAGTATATATGATCTACCTATAGAACATAGCAAAGGAACAGTGGACATACACATGATTAATTCTTTACATACCATACTAGACAGTGTTAAGCACACAGTGCATAGTCAAGACAATAGGCTGCCAGAGAAAATGAGCTATTAGTAATTTCTATCCAAAGTCAACAAGATATATATATATATACATTTGTCTAAGATGCTCCTAAGGTTTTATTTCATTTCACCACTAAAAAAATTCTGTGGAAGGCAGGACCTCCCATATATACTGAATTTTAGTTATATGAAGGTTTTATCAGGACCTGACACCATGGGTTGCATACCCTTCGGGAGAGATTGTATTTCCCAACCTTTAAATCCCCATGTAGAGCAAAACACAAAATATACATTACATTAGGATATCACATGACCAACAACTGACTATACCATGCCAGGAAGAGGGCAGGTGCCGCCTGCCAGAGGCTGCAATTTAATATCCTGCTATAAAAGCAATAGGAGGCTCCTGTTCATCTGAAACCTAGAACCTGTAATAAAAACAGTGAACAATTCAAAAGTGGCACATTACTAAAACTGGCTGTTTATGCGCCAGGATTTTTTTTTAACCATGCCAAAATTATAAACTGTGTACAGTCACCTAAAACAACTGATTTCTTCTTGTAAGGTGGAATTGTGGGTAATAAGGGATTTACTATGTAGGAAATTCTGCTTTCTTTGTTTTAAGGAAATTAATGTAATATATGTCCCAATGTTATTTTGGGAACTCACTTACTCTAAATTTATTAAAAACCTTAAGTACATGATTTTAGATAACATAAGACATTAACAGTTAATGTCCTGAGGCACAGAAAATGAGAAAAGTAAGTCAGAACTGATAAACATCCATTCATCCAATTGCACCTCACTTTAAACAGTAAATGCATCCTGGGAGTGAAGTAAAAATAAAATACTTATAAATTGAATCATATTTTAAATTAACCAGAGATACAGTTATTTAAATGAAGCTAGTTCTTTGGTAATGTGGATGGCCAATTTGCCATTTATAAAATATGACCTTTCATATGCCAAATTTTAAAGCAAAGTATATACATATATGTGTATGTATATACATATTTATGTATATATTCTTGGAAGTATATACAATTATAAATATTCTAATAGTCATACAGTTAAGATCAAAATACAGTAAAGGAATTAATGTTTAGCTTGATCCCAGTGGATTTTCTAGGTTTAGAAGAACATATGAAACATGTGCTTGAATATGGATCTGTTAGAAAATGAAAAACAAAGGTTTCCATGATTATAGTTAGTTATCTGTGTAGTAAGAGTGCCAAGCAGTAAAACTCCGTGTCCACTTGGCTGCAATAATTAATATGGAGCTATTTTCAAGGTGGGATTATGGGCATTGGAACCTCTAGGGATAGAATGTTTTGCCCATGCATTAAATCCTCATTTCGTGTGAACTTAATGAAAAGATTGCAATATGTTCTGTCAATGGTTTCTAGAGCATGGAGATGTCTCTTTTTTTTCCCCTGAGTACATGCAGTGAGATTTGTACTGCATTTTATGGATAAAAATGTAAAGAAAGTATATGCCTTTTACTTTGTTCAGAAGTCCTGAAGATAGGGAGACTTAAAATTATGTAGGGAAATGCAGTTGGTAAAGGCTGCAGTGTTGGCTGAATACATAATCAGTGTATTTGTAAAACCTTACAGTACTTGGGGAAAACCTCTAACACTACAAAATACCAAGAGGAATGAATGGGGTTTTCCTATAGTATTTTAAATTAGGCAGTAGCTATTTTCAATTGATGCTTATCAGTATACTATAAAAAGTTGTTTATTATTATTATTATTATTGTTGTTGTTGTTGTTATTTAGTAGTCTAACCAATTTGAATTCACAAGTAAAGTGTGCTCTAGCCAGAATAAAGATATGCTTTCACAAAAATATTCAGGGGCTATAACACAGTTAAGTACATGCTTATCTCCTTTTGATAAAAAATAGACTGAGAGGGGCTGGGGATTTAGCTCAGTGGTTCTGCCACCTGCCTCAAAAGTATAAGGTCCCAAGTTCGATCCCCAGTACCCCCCACAAAAAAAATAGACTGAGAACTGCAAATAAATGTAAAATACTAATTACTAATAAGTAACCAAAAATTTTTTTTAAAAAGCTCACGGTAGAACTGATAGAAACACAAATAAACAGTTCATTTACACTTAGTGAACATTCCAATATGTGCCTCATCAGGCTGCAGGCTCTCTTAGCACACTCCTTATACCTTCGGTGCACCAATGAGGCAATGAACTTGGCAATGGATTTGCCAAGTTTGGATAACTGCTTGAAGGGGAAGTTTACTCAGAGATACCAATGTAGTGAAGGCTGTCCCTCTTCTACCCGTGCTCACACAAGCTTAGATAAGACCAGATACTGTTTTCCTCAGGGCTGTTGAGGAATGGGATTTGTGGGAACACTAACTACTCAGGGTCCAAGCAAATAATTCTCTTCACTATTATGCAGTTACCTTCATCTCTGAATTTTGTCCTTCTGTGGAACATAGTTCTCAGAGGTTTGGAGATCTAAGCCAGTCTTGATTTGGTGGGTCAGAGTTAGTTTGTCTGTTAGTTGCTTTGTTTTTATACCACAGAATTCTTTAGGCAGAAGGGGATCTCAGAGACAATTTTTAGGAATTTAAAATCACTCTGTATTGGTAATTAGCATATATCAAATTTGAGGTCTCAATTACATAACCCATTACAAAATCTCTTCTGGCATTCCAATTTCTTTTATAACACTAATAATATTACTTTTAATCTCAAATCTTCCTACAAACTAGTAACAAGTTAACATAGGCAAAGAAAGAGAATACATAAAATTTCTGCATTTTATAGGATTTTAAATTTCTACTAATTTGGGTTGTATAGAATGGTTTAACACCTTTAATAATGTACAGAGTATTTGTTTAACTTTCCTTGTTTGTTTAGTTTATTTTGCCATAAACACTTTAGTCCAGCAATTCTATAGCACATTTGACAGTCCATACCAGCGAAATGTCATTTAATGTATGTTTTACATGTAAGGCATTTCTGCAACATTTAGATGTATTGCAAGAAATCCATTTGATTCATCCAGTTAGCAAATTTACACAAAGGCAATACGCAAGATTAAAAAGGTGTTAGATAACAGAAACTCACTGTATCCATATGATTTAAGAAGTACTTGATTTTAAGACAAGCACAACACTGAATTAAAATATATGTCATCATTCCTGAAAGTCAGAGAACAGTCTGAGAAAATCTGGAACACAGGGAATTTTAGCTGGAGCCAAATTACTAGTTAACATAAAAACACTACAGCAAAAACATAAACTAACAGCTAAAACTAAATTAAACTAAAACTTTGAAACATTCCCAAAGCTGTACTGCTATATTTTACCTTATACAACAGAATTTTCTAAAAACTTTAAGAAGCCTAGTAGAAGGAAAGTTTTGATAAATCAGTAATTTAGCAGATTGGTCATTCAATGAATGAGCCATAGGATAATTCAATTTGGTGAACTTCCTTTCTGAGAAATAATTTTTGAAAAAGCAGAAGTTCAAGAAATTAGACTGCCAGAAACCTATTTTTTTGTTAGTTTGCTTTGGTTTGGTTTGGTTTCGGTTTTAGTTTCAGTTTGTTCATTTTGGAGAACCGACCTGCCTCCAGCCATCAGTAAGTAAAGCTTGGAAACTTGTTTGCTGATTTCAAAAGTCATATTCTAGCCTCCTCAGCTTTCCAGTTAACCTACATGATTACTGCAAAGATGTAAAGAAAAGTGTAAAGTACTGTTAAGTTTCCCAAAAATAGAGACTGAAAATTTTAGGTCATTGAAAAAGTTCCTTTTAAATGTATTAAATGTATTGGATAAGATCTCATAGCTAAATGCAATGCAAATCCTGTATGACATATCTCAGTAGAAGAGTGAGATACAGTGGTTTTGACTTGCCTTGTGAGAAAGAGCTTTCCTGATACCAAGAACCTTAATTTGAGCAAGATTCAAACATTTATATTCATGTCATGTATATCTGTCTGGCCACAGTTAATTTGAGCATGTCACTTTATTCCCTGCACAGAATATCTAAAGCTTTAAGGCAGATTCAGGGAGCCTTTTCTTCCTGAAACACAAACACTTACACAACGCTCTCATTAACTGGAACTTTTACATCTGCACTGAAGTGAAAATAGAACCTAAAGCTCTGTCCTACCTAGTATATGTCAAATAACACAGATTAGAGAGAGTGTATTTGACAATGGTTTTTTATTCAGGTTTTAGAGGGAAAGAGTTGGACAAGTCATAAACCTGCATAACCATAAAATAAAAATAACTACAGAAATATTTAAGAGGTAACTAAAATAAAAATTTTAAAATATTGTATAAAGGCAAGTTTTACCTGTTATTCACTTGACTTCACCCCAATTTGACACAATTTGTGAAAAGCTAAAACCATTTCTAAGTTATCTGGAGATACAGATTACATTGGGAGTATGTTTCTAGGTTAGAAGAGGAAGATAATTATTAGGTAGGATCTTCAAATTTCAGTAGTTTAGGCCAGTCTTACCCATGGAAATACACAAAGTGAGCCACATACGCAGTACTTACATTAAAAAATTAAAAGGTGAATCAATTTTCAAATTAGTTTATTATTTAATAATACATATTTTATTTAACACCTGATTTATCCAATGTATTATTTCTGTAAGTAATCAATATTTTAAAAATTGAGTTGTAAATCCCAGCACCACAAAAAATAAATAATTGAGATATTTTACTTTTTTTCATAATAAGTCTTTAAGATCTGGTATACATGTAACACTTACAGTACCATTCAGCTTGGATTGACCACATTTCAAGCAGGCACCCAGCCACAACTAGTAGTTACCATACTAGACAACATATTTCTAGACCTGCAGTGTCATTTGAAAGGAAAAGTCTCATTTGAAGGCAACAGACTTGAGTGAGTCTATCTGGACTAAACTTAAGTGCTATTTGTTTATCTTGATTCTGAACATTAAACTGATGTGAAAATATAGACTAAAAGAGCACAATTAAAAGATCTGTAAATGTTGTACTGTAATGTATACTATGGTTAACATACTGTTAATATTTCCAAGTGGTAAAATGTTTGGATGGCCCACTTAGTTTTAGGCCTATTTACCTTCACATATAAGCCACGTAGGTCAGAATCCAAAAGCTCTCTGCTCTTCCTTGTATCCCACTTCAAGCCATGTTTTTACTTGAAGCCATGGCTTCAAGAGGAACCATGTAGTTTGCCTTGTATTTGACACACAGAGTAAGGTATCTCTACTCTGAGCCTTTGCCAATGTTGCCCTCTCCTCCTATAATCCCCTTTGCATCCTGCTGCCTACTCTGCCACTTAGTGAACTCTTAATTATTGTCTGGAGTCAAATTAATTCTCACTTGCCTATAACTCTCCAAGACCACCCTAAAGAACTAGGCCCAGTATTCTTTCGCCATGTTGTCACAGAACATACTGTGGGCTCTTATGCCACATTTCCAGCATGGCCTTTACCCCACACTATTATCACATCTGTGTTTTTGTCCCACTCCTTTCTCCAATGAGATAGCAAGTGCCTAGAAAGTATATCATTTACCTTTGTAGTTACACTGCATGGTACAAAATAAGTACTCAACAAAGGTGCAGTATGGTTAAGCTTGATTATGTCAACTTAATTGGATTGGCAGCCACCCAGGGAGTCAGTAAAACACATTCTAGGTGGTTCTAGTTCAGTCATGAAGCTGAGCTTGGAGCCTATAGCTGCTCCCCGCCGACTCTTCCCCTGCTCTGCTTCCCAGCCACCATGAAATTTAAGCATCTTTGATCTTCTACACCATTCCACCATGACATTTCTGCCTTGGAGCCAGGTGACCACGGATTGGATCTCTTGAAGCTATGAGCCAGATTAAAGCTCTCTTTCAAATTGTAGTTTTCAGGTATGGTGTCTCAGTAATGGGAAAGCTGAATAATACACTCAAAAGACAAAATGTTGAACAGCATGCAGAAAGTTTAATCAAGTTCATATATCTTTAAAATATTTAAAAGTATATGCCTAAGATATTTTGTAGTAAAAATGCATTTAAAATGCAGCAAACATCATCAACGACACCCAGAAAATTGTGCTAGCTGTTGAGGACAAAAACACAAATGAAGATTCCAAACTCAAAGAGGGCAGTTACTCAATTTCAAAAAATAGCACTTCTCACAAGAATGTGAATATGAGTCACCTGAAAAAGTTTTCAAAAAACAGATTTTGATTCAGAAGATCTGAAATTCTGCATTTTTAATAAACTCCCAAGTGATGTGCTAGTCCAAGGATTGAATTTTAACAGGAAAAAAATATGGCCTAAGAGTGGGAGACCTGGAATTTAGCCTTAACTCCTGTTGTATCAACATGAGTCATTCCTCTAAATACTGCTTGCTCAGCTCATGAATTTCCAAGGAGAAGTGATTTCTATATTTTCTATAAACTCTACAATTCACAATCTCCATATTCTGCCAGGCTGCAGAGGACAAAGGGGACCAGAGCATAGTTTTTAGTTTGGTCTGTTCACTAGATTCATATGGTTCTGATTTCAAAATCCTGATGCTCAGGACAGAGCCCAAACCTATTTCACTGGAATGTATGCAGGTAGAACCCAGGTATCAGCATAAAATCCTAGGGTGGAGAACTATCGAATAGTATAATACTAATAATATTAACTCAACTGACCCGTGGTAATTAAATCAGGAAAAAAAATAAGTGATACAATCCCAACCAGATAATTTTATTGTGTTGTCAATACTGCAATGCTATTATTGGTCCAGCAATAGTGAAGTACTATTTCCAACAGATCTTTTTTTTTAAAGCCCAGTACATGGCCCTGGTATATATAATTATGCTCAAAGAAAAGCTATGCTGCCAGGTGTGGTGACGCACACCTGTAATCCCAGCACTCGGGAGGCCGAGGCAGGAGGATGGCTGCGAGTTCGAAACCAGCCTGGGCTACACAGTGAGTTCCAGGTCAGTCTCAACTACATAGTGAGCCCATGTCTCAAAAATAAAAAAAAGTTTTAAAAAAGAAAAGCTATGCTGATATCTTAACAGCTCAGAAGCCATGTTTCCCATTTTCACAGGCCACTCCCTTTACTCATTAGATCAAAATGAAAACAGGGATTCCCCCCCACCCCCCACAGTGGGCAACAGAAAAACCAGCACCCAAGAAACAAATAGACATTTCTGCCTTTCAAATGATGTAATATCTTAGGTTCTTTCTAAATTAGGTTTGGAAATTTGAAATTTTTACATGAAAAGCTCAAATACTTTTTAACTATAGTTCTTCAGTTTTCAAAAGGGCAAAGCTCTTTTTAATTCTTACCACATCTCTTTGGGCTAGGTTACAAATAAAGAAACATTCAAACTTCTAGTTTGTACTTTTAAGATAGCTTAGTTTTACACATGTTGATTTCTTTGACTTTTGTTTTTAATTTGCTTGGCTGAAGTGAGGATGAAAAAAAAAAGAATCGGATTATTTTATCATTCAACTCAAGTAAGGAATTGCTTTGCAGCACAGCAACAGCACATGCCACTAAAAGACTGATTTCTTTAATTTACTGGTTTTCACTTTGGTCAAAATATATTGTGCATACTTTTCCAAAACATATATTTATGTTTTATAAATATATCAACAAATAGCTAAAGCATACCTACCAAAATGAAAACATTCTGGGAAAATATCTGAGGCAAAAATAAATGTTATTCCATTATCTTCAAAGATGTTAGATCCTATCTGAAGGGATTAAACTTATATGTTTTGAAAAAAAATGGCTAAAATTATGACAAAAATAATAAAAGCTAGAATAGTAGTTTTTAAAGAGTTCAGAGAAGAGAGATGCCTCACTTCCAGCTGGGATGGGCTAATGGAAGGCTAAATAAAGAAAGAAAAGGTTTCACCTGCACCTTCAAGGATGGCAGGGATTAGATCATTAGCCCAGAAAAAGAAACTCCATGATCAAGAGCATGAAGGCAGGAAAGCATGAGATGAGCTCAAAAATAGTTACAAGAAAAGTGAGACAAGAGTGCCTGACCTAGACCAGGTGAAAAGTTCTGTATCATCCAGGCTTAGATCCAAAGGGTTAAGGACTATGTATGAACAAAGCAAAAGCAGACTTAGGCAAATTGGGTTAGTGCTCCTGCTCTGCAGGGACAGGGTAAAGTTGACACGCACAGGAAGGTGTAATCCTGAGTTGACAATGATCAGGTATTATGGGGCCAGAATGAAGTACCTGAGAGCTACAGTGAGCATTTTTATTTTTAGGTTTTCCTACAGCTAAACGGGATCCTAATGAAGACTTCTGTTTTAAAGGACACTATAAAGGCCATGATTTTTAGGTCAAATTTTGAGGCCAGATACAGCACAAATTAGAGTGGATGGAAAGGATTAGGATTAGGCAGAGAGAGACTACAATTGCCATTCTAGAAAAAAGAAAATGCCAGACAAACTAGGGAGGGTTAATAAAAAGTGAG
Source organism: Fukomys damarensis (assembly GCF_012274545.1). Lineage (NCBI taxonomy): Eukaryota > Metazoa > Chordata > Mammalia > Rodentia > Bathyergidae > Fukomys > Fukomys damarensis. The sequence continues at coordinate 35,702,752 of NW_022900914.1, read as the reverse complement.
GCAGAGAGACTTCAAAAGAACCTAGCAGGGAGGGTGGGAAAGAGGTGATGGCTGATGGCTGGGTGGGGGAGGCAGTGTGTTGCATGCATGTACAAATCTGACAAAATGAAACTCATTAATCAGTATAACCAATATGCATAATAAACAAATTACATGAAACAAATGAAAAAATGGAACTTGATGAAGAATTTTAATCTCGGAAGTGGGGTCAGAGATCCACCGGCAACCCACACAGGAACTCCTGACATTCATTTCTATATGGGGAGACTGCTTATGGTAAACGCCTATGAGCTTCGCCTGACATATTCAGCCTGGCTAGAGGTGACTCTCTTAGGAGCAACCAAATTCTATCAGGACAGGGTGTGGCAGCAAAATGCCACCGATTATACATCCCACTATTAGCATAACTCTTAGTTTTACACTATTACTTACTCTCCTCAAGGATCAAACTTCAGTTCCTAGTGGCAACTAATACACGCTTTTCTTGTCTCTATTTTCTCTCTGATTTCCCTACTTCATTATTAACATTTTTGGTGTCACTACCAAAGAAACTTCTGGCCCTGCAATTCTACCCTTGACTTCTACTTGTGGAGATACCTAAACAAATATATTTAGGAAGAGAGGAGAATTAGAGACAAGGCAGAATAACAGCCCATAAAGGTACCTACATCCTCATCCTTGGATTCCTCATATGAAAAGGGCACTGTTCAAATGAAGTTGAGGTTAAAGACTATGAGACTGGAAGACTATTCTGGACCATCCAGAAGTGCTCAAATTGCATAACTCCTTAAAAGTAGAGAACTGTTCTTAGCTGTAGTCAGAGGGAGTTGTGACTTTGGAAGAATGGTCAGAAATATGTAACACTGCTGGCTCTGAAGACAAAGGAAGCAGGTCCTGAACCAAAGAATGAGGGTGGTTTTTAGAAGATGGTAAAAATAAGGAAATGGACTCTTCCCTAGAACACCAAGAGAGGAAAGCAGTCCCATGACACCTTTATTTTAGTGAAGTGAGACATGTGTCAGAGTTCTGACATACAGAATTGTAAGATACTAAATTTATCTAGTCTTAAGGCACAAAGTTTATAGTGATTATTTGTAATAGCATTAGAAAATTAATATATTACTCTTAAATTGTATACTACTGAAAATTTGAGTAATAATAGAAAGTAAAATAGAACACATTTTCAAATGTTGGTCAGAATGCACAATACCTTAAGTACTCTGTGTGTTCTCTAAGAGATTCAAAGAACTTCTTTTATATATGTAATATAATTTTTCAACTAATTATGAGGTGATAAAAAGTTTAATATTTGTTTTTTGTTTTCTTTTGGTCAGGAAGTTATTGTAATTTAATCATGTTAGATCTTACATGATGCTTTTAAGAAGAAATAAAGAAATGTGTTGCTATAAAGACACTATATAATTGATAATACAATGCCAATGTCAAATTCACTGTTTCTTTCCAGCGCTCAGTTTCACCTGGGCTATATTTAGAAGCTTTTATTTGGAAAGGATGGCTTTGTGACAAAAATGCATGGTATGAGTGTATCCTTGAATTTAAAAATTTCATTGAATTATGTATGACAAAACACACAAGGGCTTGATATAGGAATTTTAGCTAGTTAACTCAAAAGTTAAAGTAATTTTCAATTCATTACTGGAAATACATCATCTTGGAAACACAATTTTATTTGAGTATATAGTCGTTGCTTTCAAACTCTATACTTGTGGAATATTACATAATGAATATTTTAATTTAATCTAACTCAGCAGTTTTATTGTATTACTTTGTTATTATCTGTTCCCACCTTTTCTTACATATCCACTGAAAATTCACTTCTCCCCACAAAACATGCACAAGAAGGGCATAAAAGAATTAAATTTCTAGACGCTGGTGGACCTCAATTTGTTCAAGAGAGTTGAGTCCACTGCCTCTCCACAAAGGCTCTGGAGTACAAACAAATCCTATATACCTATACCTCCACCTAACTCGCTTCTCATATATTTTACCTATCTTTCAGATGCATCTTCTTCCTAATTATCTTGTATCCTGTATTACTGGAGTCCAAGTGCAACCACAGATGAGGCCTTGGTCTCTCAGTAAACTTTTCTAACCTCTGACCTGCTCAAGATTCTGCTTGCACAAGCTGTTGTGCTAACAGCCGCAAAACTACTTGTAAAACCTCTGGTAAACCAAGGATCATGAGGAATGCTGCTCCTTCCCTTGCAGATTCTACCCATCTGGATAAGCGGTGCTCTATGACCACAGTTTTTCTATCACTGATTCTCCTCAGGTGTGTAGCAGTGAAAATGGAGAGAGGAAATTGTTTTCCTGACCCACTTTCTTTATTCACAGCTCCGGCTGGTGGTCTCTTACTCTTGCTCCTAGCACATACCTTACCACAAAGCCCCAATTAACCAAAATTCTTAATTTAAATTAAAGCAATTTTTAAATCCAGCTATCTTCAGATCATCAATAAAGCATTTTTTTTTTGCTTTTACTTCTCCGTATCTCACCATATACATATACCTAATGTTTTTCCCAGATAAAGTTTAAATAACTCACTTTACATTTACAAATCATACATTTAAAAAACCCACGATCTATTTATGGATTACAAATTCAGTTCAATTCCTGGAGTAGCCCGACACAATAACTATTGCTTTCTCTGGTGAACTGTGGTCAAGTGTTTTAGAGGGAGCCTGCTTACATCTTCCAATTTTGCAGAGATGACAGCAGAATGACTTCCGCCCCCATCCCCAAAGAAAAAAAATACTCCCTAAATATCAAAATAATGTGTAGAAAAGCTATATGGTTACAAAAGCATTTTGGCAGGGCTTAAGAAAATGAAACAAGGGAGAAAGCACATGCAAAGAACATTGAATTTCAAGTTAGACCAGGCTCAAACAATTTATAACCAAAAATAATCTGTGTACCCTAGAGCTTGGAGGCATCTGCCTTGCCAGATCACAATTCTGCAGCCATGTGTCCCTGAATGAACAAAAGAATATGATTCACGAGGATTACCTGTTGGTACAGGCTTTTAATGCTGACAAATGGGGCTACTTTTTGAAGGCAGCTGCCTTCCACAGCTTTTTATTTGCCATGGAGTTTTTAATATACTTAATGCTATTTTAATTTTCTATGAAGACCCTATTTTCTCTAAGACTCAGCTTTGTGAACTGAGGATCTGCCTACTATAATACCTTTCAAGAACATCACATGAGATATTCTTATTTAAAATGATGTGCTTGAGCTTTCCTATCATCTTTTCCCTGCCCCCACTGTTGCCTGATTCTTAACCCCTAGTCAGTGCTTCCTACCCTAAGGTCATCAGTCTATGGACCTCACTCCATGAAGTAAGGTAATAAGTCATCTCTGACAAATTCAGTAGCCTCTCATGATTTGGAGGAATATTCTTTTGATTTTTGAATCATCAGGCTTCCTTAGTCTTGGTTTTAGAGTTATAAAATGTCTGAATTCTCCTTATATTTTTTCTGTAGAATAACTATTGGATTTGATAACATTTTTTGTTTTGCTTTTGTTTTAATAAATGTTTGCCAACTAGTCAATTCAAAAGCCGCCATGAGAAATTACTGATCCTTTTGAGAGCAGTAGCTGAAAGAATGGACTGAGTTTAGAATGAAAATTCCATCTGAAGCAATGTATACAACTCTTAATCTATCACATGACCACGTGTACAAACTGTGCAAGATTTTCTAGCAGTTTTCTCATCATTATTGACATATTGATTAGCAAATAGGGAGATTAAAGAGTAATTACTGATGATTCCCCAATGGCCAGGAATGTGCTACAAACTTCAAGAAAGCTAAGAAAGAAGAAATACTCTATGGATTTAATAATGTAGGCAAGAGACTGATTTCCCACATATGTTGATCACAAATGTGTGCCTCGCTGGGGCCTAATATTCACATTTGCTAACAGTCAAACTCTAGGCCTTGACTATTCCCAGCTGGCAAGTTACACAAGGCATCAATGGGGGTCTGAGTATTGTATATTAAATTTGACTGTCACTCAAATACACATGGAAGGGTAAGTAGAGTCCTAGCTACAATGAGCATGTTGATTTTAAATCCTAAATATGTGTATTTTTCCATTTGAGATGGTGTTTCTAATTGAATATCTTTGTGTATGTTGGAAAATTCTTCAGCCAGATATTTTGCTTCCCAAATGCACATAAATAATATCAAATTTTTTTTCTATAGAATGGTTTAACTGATTTTTCAGTTAAAAAAATCAAGGCTTATGATAAATATTATCTTGGGACCAAAAGGTAAATATGAAAACAATCTCATTCTAAGATTAGGTTTAACAATGTGCTAACAACCGATAAATGAAGATACCAGCCATAAGTTAATCAACCCATTAAGTTGAGATCAGAAGTGTCAACTCAAACACAGTCTACTAATTTACTGACCCTTAATGAGTCAGCAAGATCTATAACCCAAAGGCTGATCTTTCTGCTTCTGTTAAAGTCACTTTGGAAGCCAGTTCTCTTTATCCTATGATTATGATCTCTGACCTGTTATGGGCAGGGAGTCATCACAAAATCCATTATGAGAAAGGCTAGTGAGTGATGGAATCCTAAGATAACTAGTGAATGAAGTGTTTGGGTAGATGCTCTTTGGAAGTACCAGCTTTGTTTTTCTCATGTTTGTACAACTGTGAAAATAAACTTGTACGTTCTTCACTGGGAGCTTCTGTCTCCAGCAAGTCCTGGGTTCTTGAGGCTTGTCATCTACACCCATTCTTATTCTGTTCTGTGAAGGTAAATCTTAGTTTTAGAAATCTAAGTGGGTCCAAAAGAAGTGAGTAACAGGGTGGTAGGGTGATGGACTATATCTGGCAAACAGTAATTGTGAAATAAGTCTTGCTTTATTAAAAATGTAGTGAGTTTCACAAAAAGTAGCTTTGGTGATTAACACAAAGCACATCTACTTTTTGCTTTTTACCCTACTAAATCAGTATTAATTACCCACTGTTGGTCACTTTCAAGGGGAAGGAGAGAAAAAGTAGTATACCTTATGCCAGATGAGCCTTCCAGAGGTATAATAAAAATAAAAATTATGAATAAAGAATTCATTTTCATGAACTGTATTTGTATAGAAAAGATATGATTGCTATGATAATACAACAGACTTTCTAATGTCAGCATTTTCTTCCTCAGATGATAAAGCAATTTGCCATACTATGATTTACAGTGTCAATTAGCAACCTGTCAGCGGTAAGGTATCAAGAGACTTAAAAGGATATATGCAAAGCGATACAACTGGGCTTGGTTTTAATGTCCTGGTCCCCAGTCAAGGGTGCTTAAATCCTGCTCTGTCCAACAGTCAGTCCTTAGCTGTGCTTTTTCCTGAGAGAGGACACAGTCGGGTAAGATACTAAGGTTCTGGAAAGTGGAAATAAGCAAAAAAAAAGCAAACTACTGGATGCACTAAACATTTTTTTAAAGTTTTATTGGAAGTAAAACCAAGGTTTATTTGAAAGACCTAAGGTTTTTTTCCCTCCAGAAAGGAACTATGTCAGTTGATGCCTATGATGCTTGAAAAAGTAACCAAAGGAAACCATCTTTTCTAGTAACACAGAGAACCCCCTATCGTGGGTGACACTGCCTTCTATTACTCACCCTCATTTTTTTGCCTTTGTTTTCATCTCTGGTCATTAAGCAACCTCTTACTACATACAACCTTAGCATAAAGACACTTGTCAACCTCTTGGAGGAAAAAAAAAAAGGGTACATCCTAGGGAGGAAAAAAAGTGATCTGGGGAGATAAGGGCACAGAGATGAGCATAGAAGCAGATGAGGGTAGCATGGGCAAGGTCAGCCTCTGGGAAGTGACTTCTTGCACAAGTTCCCAACCATAAGACCTGTAGAGAGAAAAGCCACCAGCGAAGGTGGAAGGGTCGTGGGGCCGGAGGATGGGGCTCAGCAAAGACGGCCGCCCACGGC
>NW_022900914.1:35679077-35696496 GCF_012274545.1 Fukomys damarensis | reverse complement strand
TTCTCGCGGAGCCCGGCGCGGCCCAGCGTAAACAGTCCGCCATGATTTCTTTGTTTAGCTAATTGAACCCGCCGCCGTCTTGCGTCCCGGGTGCTCCCTCTCTCCCTGCTCTCCCCTTCCCCCTCGCGCTGGTTTTTATTTATTTATTTGTCTCCCCTCCGCCCCAGTCTTTCCCGCTTTTCTTTAGCAGCTGCTTTTAAAGTTCGCGGAGCCCGGCGCGGCCCAGCGTAAACAGTCCGCCATGATTTCTTTGTTTAGCTAATTGAACCCGCCGCCGTCTTGCGTCCCGGGTGCTCCCTCTCTCCCTGCTCTCCCCTTCCCCCTCGCGCTGGTTTTTATTTATTTATTTGTCTCCCCTCCGCCCCAGTCTTTCCCGCTTTTCTTTAGCAGCTGCTTTTAAAGTCGGGACAGTTGGGTGGTTGGTGCGGGGAGTGCCGTGTTCTGTTTTGTTTTTCTTTTTAATAAATACTGTACAAGTAAAATGAGACTCAGATCTCAGGCTGAGGTTCAGTTGCTGAAAGTGGAGGAGGGTGCTGCTCCCTCTTTCCCTCCTCCACCCCTTCCTTTCAGAAAGTGCCCCAAAAATGTGGTGCACCGCCTAGTCACCTTTCCTTCCCTTTCGCCGAACTCTCCAGCACCCAAGCTCACTGGCAGATTTGGACTCTGCAAAAATGCTGGGTTCTTAGTTTACTTTGAAAACCTCGAAATAAGTGATGTCGGACTACGGAAGGGCACTAGAAATCGCCTCCACCGCACCCGGGGGCCTGAAGTTGCAGCGCGCTCCTCAGGAACGGATGACCTATTGGCGTCTGTTCCACTCACGAGAAAACAGTGACACAGGAGCGCGCGCGGCCGCGCGCACGCACACACACAGGCACGCACGCACGAGAGCGATCCAAACTAAACTAGCACCAGCACAGTGGAAAGTTCCCGAAGGAGCTAAAGGACTCAGCCTCACAGTTTTTTGTACCGGTATTGGGGAAGAGAGAGACTGAGCTTAAAATTTAAAAGAACATAATTTGTCCTGTTGCAAAGGCCCAGCATCCCTTTAAGTGCGTCTCCTTGTGTGGAAATGGGCTGGATACCGGTTTTAACTAGGATTAATATAGAAACATTGTTTAGTTATGGGCAGATTTTTTTCTTGAGATACTGGGTAGTCTGTGGCAGGAACATTCTCAAGTGATGGCCTTGTTTGAAAAACCCTCAGTCTCACCTATGACTACCAGGTTGGTCAAACAAATAATAATTCAGTATTTTAATTCATAAGGAAAATTGAAAGTTATCTACATCTTGCCTAAAACTCTGCTTCTTAAGTTATCACCGGTATTTCTTTAAAATAAGTTATTGCCTTATCTGTATTTATTTCTGTGAAGGGTACTATTGAATATTGTCAACCTTAGAAGTTTGGATTAGCTAATTACAGGGTCACATAATGTATAGATTATGTGTGGAAAGAGCCATCTGATTCACTCAAGAATTGAACCAACGTGTTTATATTGTAAGCCAGTCACTGCAATTTTCCTAACCATTTTGACAATTGGTAGATAAGTGGTCAAGCATTGTGATTTTATGTGAGGAAAGGAACTGTATTGTCAAACCATCAAAGTGACCCCAAGGAAATCTTTACGAATGAATGGCTTTAGTCTGTTCCTTCAAGAAAATTCAACAGATACTTGAAATGTTCTTTTTTCACTTTTGCATTATGCTTCTCTGTATCATGCCAAGCTTTACATATTTCCCCAAATTCTAATTTAACCGTGACTCTACAAAACTTACCTTGATATTTACCCTCTTCCAATGATTGTTCCTTTTCTTGCATCAGATTTGAAACTCCTGAGTTTCAAAACTGGTGATCAAAGCTTTGAATAGGGGACTGATACACCAAGAATAGGAAGAAGTACTTTTACTGCACAAAAATTAAGCAAAGGGAGCCATGGTCACTTTTAAAAATTAAGTGAAAACCCCGATTATACTTTGCATTGATTGCTTTAATGATCTGGCTTGCTTACACAGAATTCTTGATCCATACTAAGCTTAACTTTTTCTAACACATTAAAATGTTCATGTCCACACCATTTCCAAGTCCACCCTCAGGGTCATTTCGTGTGTCTCTTGCAAACATATCAAAATTTGTTTTGGAAGTTGAAAGAAAAAGGACAAGTGGACATGTGAGATTCTCATATCCCTCATTAAATAGACAAGGTCACATTATAGATTTGTGTATGTGTTGCTTTTCTTCCATATTAGCAAAGAGCATTTTCTTAGTCTTAATAACTAACAGTGTTAATCACATACTATTGACAGAAAATATGCTGAAAAAATTACAAACTAATGCATAGCTTGATTCTCCTTTTAAGTTATTAGAGTAGACTTACATTGCACAATGGACCCTAATTAATCACAACTCCCTGCATTTACATCCTTTTGCAATCCTTCCCACATGGACCATGGGCCGGGCCATGTGAATTGTTCAGGTCCTAGAGAGCAACCAGAAGTTGGATAAACATGTGTCCATGGGGACTTGTCCTTTTGGCATACTCCCTTTTGAGATCTAAGTACCTTGCTTTATGAAAATTTAGACTGTTCCACTAGAGAAAGAGGCCACATGGAGGAAAACAGAGGTATCCTGCACAGCCACCAGCTGAACACAGAGGTATAAGCAATCCATATCACATGGCAATCCAAACTTTAAGGAGCAAAATACTATTTTTTGCATCACAATAAATCATTAAGTTTTAGGAAGTCTGTTAGGTAATGGTTACTGATAGTTTCCTCCAGTTTCAGTGATAAGAGACATGGTCATGGTGTGGGGCTGAAGGAAGGAGTCTGGAAAACTGCCTTGTAGAGCTTCATAAAATGAACTTCATTTATACCCTCTTAGAAGTCAGCAGTACAGTTACTCCTGTGATGTGACAGCCATTCTAGGGACTGGCTTTAGAATTAAGAATCTTTGAAGTCTGTGAAACAGGGAGTCCACAAACAGGCTCTGGAGTTTATCCTGTAGTCAAATCTCAGCTCTGTCCCCAAATGACAAAGCACAGTGAATGAACATGACTTTTCTCCAGTCCTTGGGACTTTTAGAAATAAGGCATAAGTGAAACTGTTCAAATGAGAACAGGATGAGAAGAAATGAATAACTTATGGAAATTTTGGGTTCTGACACACTCAGTATGTGAAAGTCGTTATCTGATTACTTACACGTTATCAACCTGAGGATAGTAGTCCTTGGTCATTAATTAAGCACATGAGTGTTTGGATCCTATGATATTTGATTAGGTTCTCTGTACTTGGAGCTGTTACAAGTGGGTGTGTGCACAAGCACACACACAAACACACACAGAGCAGTTATCCTGATTGCAAATAGGAGTAGAATTAAAAGACTAGATGTCTCTCAGCATGACAGAAAGAGAGTTTGCTAAACCTGAGAACTTACGCAACACTTTGTCTTTAAAGTTGAATTCTCAAAGATCTTGGATATGCTCAAAGGTTTAATATCGTCATGAAACAACATATACACATAACAAAATAGATAAAGCAAATAAGACCTACATTAACCACGTTAATCTGTGTAATATTACTTCGCCAACATTTAGTTATGTCTAAATTCAGGAGCATGATGTTGGCCATTTGTGGCATTCCTGGACTACTGTGTGCCATGTATTTACACAATGAGCCCATCACTTTTGCTATGCAAAGTTGTGTGGAACTCCTTTTATATCATACTCCCTTACCTCCTTTGGCCAGGCATATTACATTCAGATCTGTTTTCCTCCAAGATGAAGTTGAGCTACTTGGCATCAACTGTGGACAAAAACAAGGGAATTAAAATGATTGGTAACACACTTATTTTTCAGGTTAGCACTGAATTAAAAACCTTATTTGAGAAAGATGATTTATCAGGTAAATAGCACTGGAGAGACAGACAGGTGACCTGGATTCCAATCATGTATTTGACACAAATCATAATGCAATTTTAAAAGTACTCAGATATTTCAACACCTCCAAAAGTAAAGACAGGAGAGCCACAAAAAGATTTTGTGTAGAAATCATAAAGCAAGAGCTTTTTAATGGTGTAATCACAGCAGTATGGCAGAAACAGGCTGATGTTTTATGACAGGGAGGTTTTCCAGTATCTTTCCTACAGTGTATTACTTTTAATTCTGCCTATGATCAAAGCTTGTCTTCATTTCTCACTAATTTCCACCCCCTCAATTTTAATTTGATTAAGCTATTTCTCCTAAGATTTTAGGCACATAGTAGTTTTATTTTTATGGTTTCCTGAAATTATTACTGTTTATGTTCAAAATATGTTCAAAATATGTTCACTAGTGATGAGTTAAACGATGCTTCTATTATGGTTGTCACTTCTTCATTAAGTTTTTGGGAAATAAAGTTCAGTTTCAGGAAAAAAAAAGATGGCTAAAGAGGATTTTTTTTCAAGTCCTAGGAGAATAAAAATTGGAAAACCCATGCATTCTGTAGTTTCTGGAATGACTGTGAGGCTCTAAAGGCAGAAGAGTTATGAAATGATCAAATTCTCCTATTTCAGTTTAATTATCCTTTGTTTATTGGAAAACTGTGCCCACAACATCCATGGCAAACCCAAAGAGAAGCATTGCAGAGTCTTGACAATACTTCTCCCTGCATTTGGCGCAGGTAGTCGGGAAACACGAATTTCCCACTTCCAGCCAGGCACTTCTTGGAACAGGCACAGGATCATCTACAGGCGCAGCTGCTGCTGTACTTGAGGGGTCCCAGAACCCAGACATATCTCTTTCCACAGCCAAATGAGTATCTTCCCAACCACTACCACCTCATTTTTTTTTCAGTCTGAAATATTAAAATAAGCCTAAAGTGTCTTTAAATTTTAAAATTGTAATTATACCCTTCAGAATCTGTGCTTTGGAAAATTTATTTTTCCTTTAAATAAACCAATATCTGGAACACATCTATACATATACATATATGTGTTAAAATATGCTTAGAAAAACTACTTTACCATAGCATGAAGCTAACCAGGAAAAAATGGAGAAATCTACAGTTCACTCTTTCATATGTTTTTGAAAAGATTTTCAAAATACAGCTAATATGTAGTTGTCTGTACAGGGACCCATACACTTGTTTATGATGCAAATCTTATCTCTGAGTAGTAATCTATGTGACTGCGGAGAGCTGAAAATGATTTCCACCCTTATATCCTTATACACTCTCTAAAGATGGGTCTCGTAATACTATTCTATGCAAAAGTAATAAATACTATCTTTAGGAGATGGTGATTATAATGATGGTGTTCCCTTGCCAAAATTGTAACAAAGGTATTTTAAATTGCATTTTTATCATGATAAGGAGATTTCAAATAATTTAGCTAATTTTACCTAATAGCTACTGAGAATTAACATTGTTATTTAATGCAATCAGTAGTTGAATAGACCATAAATCCAAGAACTAAGCACTAGGGAAGATGTGTAACAGATAATGCTGAGAGATCTGTAATTCTCATGGATAGAAAAGGGAGAACCCAAAGGAAATTAAGTGCTGGTTTTCTCAAATAAGTAGACTAGATATTTTATTCCTTAAAATTACTCTGTGAATCATATATTTTATGACTGTATTTTTATAATTTTCCAAATTCCACAAGGTAGATTATATGTGCTTTCTACTTTGAAATTTTTTCTATTTATATTTTAGTTACTGTTTCTTCTCCCAAACACCAAAGTAAACTGTTATTTTATCTTACCTTCATAGATCATTTGAAAATACAAAATATAATTTAAAAGTTTATGTCTTATAAAATCTGTATTGATTTGTTCACTCTAATAAAAGCATTGTAGTTGCATTTGAAAAGTATATAAGCACAATAAAATGTCACTTAATATGGCCTAGCATTTCTTCAATAAACAGTCTGAAGGCAAATTCCTATGTAATTTAACAGTTGCTAGTAGCAGCACTCTGTGATACTAGTTTAAAATAGCTACTCTGAAACATGAAGCACAACACAGAGAAATTATTCCATAGGTTTGCTCATTTCCCAGGGTTCTGTCCAGATTGAACCAACTGGTGCAAAATCATGAACTTGAGAAAGAACAGTATGAGCAAGCTCAGGTGTTCCACTATTTTAGCTGTTTTTCTCTCCCTCTCCTTCTGTTCTTCACCTCGGGTCATTTGAAAAACACAAATAAAAGTGACTATCATTCTAAAATGCCAAATATGTGGAAAATTACATAAAACGCCATCTCCAAAATAGAATGCAAGAAAAAATATTGAAATTTCTTCCTGTAGGCAATTCTAGTATTTTCATCTAAAAATTAAAATAAATCAGACCTACCACATGAATAGATATGTGGTCCTAATGGTCTGTGTGACCAAAAGCTGCTAATCAGGTATGGTACCCATGAGTCCTGATGGAAAAAATGTGTCCACAGAAAGACACTACTTCAATCTGCACTGCAGTGACTGAATCTGATATCTGGATTCAGCCCCATTCTTCTCTAGATCTCCGAAGTGGAAAGAGAATCCAGGAGACTGAACAATATCCAGGATGAGCCACAAATCCTCTTTATGCAGTAACCATTCAAAAAGAAGGACTTCTGGACCTCTAAAATCCTTCACTCTGGGCACAAGGTCGAGAGGACGGGAAGTTGGACCTATGGGGTCATTTTTGTCAGCATATGCCATTTGAATAGATTCATTCCCTCCTTCCTTTCACCACATCCCCCTCTTTATTTTTTTCTTTTTCCACGTTCGAGTACTTAATTGAGTTAAACTATGTCTGCAGTAAAATGAAACCAACTCTGGAAGTCTCAGTAGTCATTTAGTCCACATAAGTCAAGTAAGTCATTCTCTAGAGCTGTTCTAACATTCCTCTATCCCACAATGCCTATCATTAAGGTTTGTAAGATTCACTTCTTAGAGCAAGCCAAAACGCTCATTCTCTGTTTCACTTTATAATAAAACTTAAACCTGCATCACTCATCTAAGGTTCCTTGAGATTTATTTACGATGGTTCTTTCTTACCATTCAAGGAACCCGATCTTCCTCCCTCTCTTCTGAATTTAGCCATTCAATAAACGCAAAAGGACTATCTTGTACTTCATTCTAGCTACGGAAGTCATTCTAAAAAGCTGAGAACACAGACACTCTGGTAAGCAACTGTTTGCTCTCCTTTACATACATGTTACTCTGACCTTCATTCATAATTAAGCATGTTTCATTTTTTTGTCTGGAAGCCATGAGAATGTACACTTCCTCGGGACAGCAAGAAATGCCCATCTTTGGGATTAAACCAAGTTCCCCACATAGGCACTCAATGGTGAATTGGTCGCAAAGAGTCTAAATCCCCTGCCCTGTGTGAAGAGGTAGTTCTTATTGTCTGTTCTGCTGGTAATTTGCTTCGAGGATATCTGGGTGAGTTATAATCCACCTTTTGGTCTAGATTACCTTTTTCTTCTATGCCTCTGCTTCCTTCGTGAAACATATCTTTGCTGTCTAGCAAGTGAAATTTTGTGACCTTCTCTGGGTGTGTTATCAACATCTCTCTATGAATTAGTCAGCAGGATGAAGATATTTTCAGAAAAATTCAGCCAGCATCTGTATTCCCTTCTGAGTACCAATTACTTCAAACTTCACATGTACTGTTAAGTCTTTTGATACCAAGAAAGAATGTTTTTCTGCATTTAAAGCTTCTTTGTTATACAGGACTGTTGCTTGTTTATTTGAATGAAAATTGAGAACTTTTAATAGCTTATTTGCTTCACAAAAGTATAGACAAATGAGGGCTATATTCTTTTTTTTGTACTGGAAATCGAACTCAGGATCTTGCACATGTGAAGCAGGCAGTGGCATCACTGAGTTAAATCCTTGGCCCTAAAGGTTTTATTCTTATGGAAGATTAGTATTTATTTTTAAATTTTCATTTCAATGTAATACAAGTAGATATTAATAAAATATTTTTAAAACACTTATGAAAAACAAAGCAAAATTTCATAAAACATTGATTAAATTAATACCGTGGGTACCATAATCTTAAAAGAATGGTCAAAATGTTAAAGTACAAGTCACAGAAAAAAATGACTCTTACAAAAAAGAAACATAATAGCACAGAACTTTCTTTTCAATGAGCTAAGAGGGCCTAGTGGTACAAATGAAACAAATTAGCATATATATTGAAATATTTTTGAAACCATGGAATATATAATTTGGGGAATTATTAGAACTTCCTACTTCATATTTCTCTATCTTCATTTTTATATTTTCTTTAATATTTAATAGAAACTATGTACAATAACATATGATATCTTATGTATTTAACATAAGATAGCCACCACAGAAATTTACATATATTAGAAGGAAGATATACAGTTAAGGAGGGCTCCATCCTGTGGGATATTTTCTCAGACCATGGAAGTCAGAGAAAATGGTTCAGACTGCCAGATTAAGTAGATGTTAAAAAAAGCTAAAATGCAGGCCTTTAGGAAGATAACCAGACAATGGGACCTCCAATATTTCAAAGGTGCCGTTCTTAAACATAGCCCCATCTAGTCATCTATGTGGATTCTTGTCCATTATTTAGGTCATACAATTCCAAAAATGTCTTTCCCATTAGCAAAGGCTCAGTCAGTCACTGAATCTCATATATAGGGATAACCTCTCCTTGCGTAGAAGAGGAAAAAACCCACAACTTTTGGACACTAGTGACCCAATCTCCCTAATTTTAGCCCTTAGTTCCACTTTCAATTTCTTACACCAGAGAAACAATGCAGCACTCAAAACATGTGTGTCCAATATATTTCACTTCAAAGTATGATCTCAAGGTCCATCTATTTAGCTATAAATGTTTGAAACTCACCCTTCTTTATGATAGAGTAGTATTCCATTGTATTAAAAAATAATCCCATTTGTTGATGGGTATTTGGGCTGTTTCCAAGATTTAGCTATTACAAACTGTGCCTCTATAAACATGGGTATACATATATCACTGTGGTATGATACTTTTAATTATTTCAGGAAGATACCAAGAAGAGAAATAGCTGGGTCAAATGGAGCCTTCAGTTTGAATTTTTTGAGAAATCACCACACTGATTTCTACAGTGGTTGAATTAGTCTACACTCCCACAAACCGTGGAGAAGTATTGCTTTTTCCCCATACCCCTGACAGCATTTGTTATTGATTTATAGATAGCAGCCATTCTTTCTGGAATGAGATGAAATCTCAGCTTTATTGTAATTTGTATTTCATGAATGACAAGTAATGTTGAACATTTTTTCAAATATTTATTTGCTATTTCTACTTCATCAGAGAAGTGTCTTTTCATTGCAGATACCCACTTTTGGGTTGGATCTTTAAATTTGGGGGGTCTGATTTTTCTGAGTTCTTTATATATTCTAAATAATAGTTTATTATCTGATAAATAGCTGGGAAAATTTTTTTCCCACACTGTGGATTGTCTCTTCACTCTGTTAATGGTTTCTCTTGCTGTATAAAAGCTGTTTAATGACATGAGGTCCCAGTTGTTGATTCTTTGTAGTATTTCCTACACTGTCTGGGTTTTGTTCATGATGTTTTTGCCTACTGGTATATTCTCAAGGGTTCTGCCTATTCTCTCTTCTAGCAGATATTTTTAATATTTAGATCTTTGAGGGGCCAGGGATTTAGCTCAGTGGTTCTGCTGCCTACTTTACAAGCACAAAGTCCTGAGTTCAATCCCCATTACCCCCCCAAAAAAAAACCCAAAAGTTAGATTCTTTGATCAATTTTTATTTTAGATTAGTGCATGGTGAAAGATATGGGTCTAGTTTCAATTTTCAGCATATGGAAAGCCACTTTTATCAACACTACTTATTAAAGAGGCTATATTTCTTCCAGTGATGGTGTTTCATTCCTTTGTCAAAGATTAGTTGGCTGAGTATGTCTGGAGTTGCTTCTGCATCTTCTAGTCTGTTCCAGTCTGTTCTCATTGGTCCTCATTAGTCTGTCCTTTTGCTAGCACCATGCTCTTTTTATCACAGTAGCTTTGTAGTGTAATTTCAAGTCAGGGATTGTGACACTTCCTGCCTTGCCCTTTTGCCCAGAATTGCCTTGCTATTCTAGGTCTTTTCTGGTTTTAAATGAATTTTAGGATTTTTTTTTCTAATTCTGTGAGATATGCTGTTAGAATTTTGATTGGGATTACATTAAATCTGTATAACAATTTTGGAAGCATGGCCATTTTCAATATATTGGTTTTCCTATCCATCCTTGTAAAGGGAGCAACCCAAGAGGAAGAGATAACAATCATAAATAAATATATATGCACCAAATAGCAGTGCATCCAAATATATAAAACAAATATTAACAGACATGAAAGATCATATAAACATTAATACAATTATAATAGGTCAATATCCTACTGTCACAAATAGAGAAAAACTAGACAAAAAAATCAACAATGAAATATTAGAACTGAACCAAACTTCTGAACAATTGGACCTAGTAAATATCTACAGGGTGTTCCACCCACAACATCAGAATACACATTCTTCTCAGTTGCACATTGGACATTCTCCAAAATAGACCACATACTACCTTATAAAACATGCTTAAGTAAAAGCAAAGGAATTGAAATTATCCCATGCATATTATCACCATAGTGTAATGAAATTGGAAATCAATGCCAAAGGAAACTATAAGAAATTTGTAAACACATGGAAATTAAATAACACCCTCTGAACAACCCATGGATCACAGATGAAATTAAAGAAGAAATCATATAGTTTCTACAACAACAGAAATTATGGGATGCAATGAAAGCAGTCCTAGGAGGGAAATTTATAGCAGTGAATTTTCATATCAGGAAAACAAAGTGGGCTCAAATAAACAACCTAATGTTGAACCTCAAGCTTCTAGAAAAGGACGAGCAAGTCAAACCAAAAGCTCATATGAGGAAGGAAATTATAAAAATCAGAGCAGAAATTAATGCAATGAAGACTAAAAAAAACAATATAAAAAAATCAATGAATCAGAGTTGGTTTTGTCAGAGATTAAATGAAACTGACAAACCCTTAGCCATCCTTCTTTTTAAAAATGGAAAGAAAAGACTCAAATCTATGCAATTAGGAATGAAAAGGGTGAAATCACAACAGACCCTGTAGAAATCCAGAAGACCATTAATACATACTTTGAGAATCAATATTCTATTCTTTTTTTTTGTTTTGTTTTGTTTTTTGAGTAGTTGAAACTGACCTAGAACTCACTATGTAGCCCAGGCTGGTCTCGAACTCACAGTGATCCTCCTGTCTCAGCCTCCCAAGTGCTGAATTAAAGGCATGTGCCACCATACCCGGCTAGAGTCTGTATTCTAATAAGATGGAAAAAACAGAAGAAACAAATTCCTAGATACATATGAATTACTAAAACCAAATTAAAAAGATATAAAAATTCTAAATAAACCAATATCAGCCAATGAAATTGAAGATGTAATTAAACACTTATAAACAAAGAGAAGCCCAGGCCTTGATGGGTTGATTCTACAAGGCCCTGAATTCTACAAGAAATTTAGAGAAGACCTAATACCACTATTTCCCAAACTCTTTAACTCATTCCTGGAGACAAGAATTACCCTGATTACAAAACCAGAGAAGGATCCAGCAAAAAAAGAGAACTATAGGCCAATATCCTTAGTGAACATACATCCGCAAGAAGATATCAGCAAATAGAATGCATCAAACCATCAAGAAGGTTATACAACGTGAGCAAGTTGGATTCATCTCAGGAATTCAGGGATGGTTCAGTATGCAAATCAATAAGTCTAATGCAATATATTAACAGAGCCCAGGATAAAAACTATATAGTCCTTTCAATAGATGCAGAAAAAGCATTTGACAAGGTCCACCACCAATTCATGATACACTTGATCTTAGCCAAAAGGCCGAGAAGCGATTACCAATTCATGATAAAAAAAAACCTAAAGAAAATTGGTATAGATGGTCATCCCCCCAAAAAGAAATATCTAGGAATCAATCCAATGAAGGAATTAAAAGCCCTCTACATTGAAACCTACACTGCTCTGAAAAAGGAGATCAAAGAGGATATCAAAAAATGGAAAGATATCCCTTGTTCTTGGAGGACTGGTATTTAAAATATTATTAAATTAAAATTTATCAACCAAGTGCAACTACTAGTAGAAAAATAGGCATTTTCATTTGCACTTTGAGCTCAGTGTCTACTTTCTTTCCTGAAAGATTGAAGAGCCCTGGGCAGTTCAGTTGCCAGGATTCGATATGGTTTTCAATGTGGTTCCCAAATTTCTTATCTCTTCCTATTTATGCCTTTCTATAGTTCCCTTCCATGATGAACAATCTACTACAGTATTGAAGAAATGATGGAATTGGTCTTCTGAGATTAAGTCACAAAAAAATATTGTGACTTCTGCCTCTCTCACTTGGAATCAGTACCTTGGAGGGATGTCAGAATGCCATGAAGACATGGTCCCCTGTATGGAGATCCACACAGTGACTTCTGTCAAAATTCAGCTCAGGTCTCAGAACCTCTAGAGAAATTATTGGTCTTATCTTCTATATCACAACCAAAGGATATCATAGGCTGCATTACCATTAATAAGTCATCTAAGAGCTGAATTTTTCAGCTCTAGTCAAACCTTCAGTGTTCACAGACACATTTGGCACCTTGACTGTAAACTCATGAGAGAGCCTGAGTCACAAACACCCAGTTAAGTTGCTCCTGACTTTCTGAGCCACAATAACTGTAAGACAATAAGTATTTCCAGCCCTCAAAAATACTGTACAATAATATTTATTATTTTAAGACTCTAAGTTTTTGAACAATTTGCTATACATCAATAGGTAATAATACATATGAGCTTGTATTATTAGCTGCAGGTATTTTATTCCTCAAATATGTACATTAAGAAAAATATCTCCACTATAATCATAAATTGCATCCCCAAACCCTTTTTGCTCTACACAAGGAAATGATATTTTTCCTATTATCATGCTTTTGATTATTACAAAGCATTCAATATTAACTGACATTAACTGGTATCCTAGTCCCATACTTAGTCACCAAACTCTACTCTGACCTGTGTGAGAGATGAGGAGATGATACATGCAGAAGAAATTCACTGTAAAAGAAAAGCAATATATACATTACTATAAAAATGATATTTTTCCTAAGAAAAGTATCTATAGAGAACACTACTAGTCTTATCTTCTATGTCATTAATCAATGGATAATAGATATTATTTTCACAAATTTCATCATTATTGGTAGTTGACAGTTTTGTTTTCAAGTTTTAATTGTACTAGTCTGTGGCCTATGACCTTCGTAAAGTAATTTCTCTAGTCTTTATTTTTCTCATCTGTGAAGTGGAATGATTAAAATCCATATGCACAATTCAGCCCATCACCCTGCTTATTTAGTATCTTCCATTTGGTAGGCTTTACACCACAGGTTAACAAGACAGCAAGAATAGCATTACCTTTGCCTTCTTTGACTTTACAACTCACATTTATCATTACATGACTTCATTGTTGGAATAAATTCAGATGGTAAAAAAGCTTCTACAGGGAGTTTATCCAACATGTTTTTAAGTATTTATTATATTAACTCTGATCTAGGTTCTATGACACTATTTAATAATACCATAGTAATAATATATTGTTCTTTCTACTTTTCTTATAATGATCAAATGAAGCTCTCAAAACCCACTTGTTAGTAAGAGGTTTTACCACCTAGTCTATCCACCCACCCATCTTGAACTTTTCTTTGAGTATATAATATTTCTAGGCTATGCAACTAGAATTTGTTTTTCCAGAATAGTTACCCTACCTTCAATGAAATATGGATTTATTAAAGTCTGCTTCCCAGTTGAACCTGTTCTAGTTCAGTACTCCACCTTGTATTTACAACATAAAAGATATTCAAAATATATGTACAGTGTAGGTGAATTTATTTTCAATTATATATGCTTCTACATGAAGAACATGAGTTAGATTAAATGACTGAAGTTATTTATTGAGTTTTACAAGAATCACATTTAGGCCAATAACCATGTAAAAAGTTTCAGTGCTGTTGGGATTAGACAGGATATGGGTATAGACTACTGGAGCCCTGTGTTTCCTACTTCAGTTCTTTTTTTTTTTTACAAGTTATAGCAAGATCAGGTCTAACACTATACCTAGACAGAGGTGTTGAGAGGAAAACAGATGATGAGCAGGCACATAATCTCTTCTTTAGGGGTCTTGTTTCAAATGCCAGATTCCTTCATAAAAGGAGTGATAAGAACCAATGATTTAAAATTTTCAGATGGAAGCATTCTTTTAATATTATATATTATAAATTAGCTGGACATATATATCCTTTGAAACTTAACTACATTAAACAAAATTTTGCAGCTATTAGAAAATGTGAAAAATGAGACAAGCTTGTCTTAACATATTATATCTCTTATTTTCCCTTTCCCAATTACAGAATACTAATGAGCGAATGTGTGTAAATGGAAAATATGTCTACATAATAATAAAATTATGTTTTTTCTTTCCTTTCAACTGGCTGTTTTGTTTAGAAAGCTCTACTTACTTGCAGTTTGTGTTTTTGCTTAAGTCTCAATTTCCCTATAAAGTCTAATTCTATTAAAATATATTTGCCTGTGGCCATGCCATCTTTAAATTTTCATTAATTTGCATGTACTTCATGTCTCAATGGAAAATCTAAAGTGTCTGACATAAGTCTATACATAACAATACTTTTGATTGACAGGAAGGTTTATTATGCATTGATATGACATCATATTTATGTATAACAATGAATTTTTGACTGACAACTAAGCGATGATAGAATTCTGAGCATCTTCTATATACCAGTTTTTATAAGAAAAACTAAAATATCCAAATAAGTGGATGAATTTTTTAGTTTTCATGGCAGCTATTTAGCATTGGGTGATGAGCTAATGTCTTTTTTTTTAACATTTTTTCGTAGTAAAAGTGGATTTTGTCACAGGACATTACACAATTCCATTTTCTTTTGTTCATTTAATGCTTTTTTGTTCTAAAGAACTGGTAATTTCAATATTAAATCAACTGGTTAAAATAGGTATAACTATTTCTAGTCTATAAAATATTTTCAAGATTTTGATTATGATAGTGGAAAATCTTAATGGGGTTCTGCATTCCAGTCTCATGCTAGGAGGCATGATCCACATCACTGTACACCTGTGTCCATCAATTAGCATGTGTTTCTAGAGCACCTACCACAGAGTTGGCACGGCACTTGACAAAGATGTCAACAAGTACGTGATAGACTAACAATCCAGAGAAATACAAAACCAATACAGTTTGGGCTGTCAGAGATCTAAGCTCAGTCTGAAATGTTATGCTAACCAGGTTATTATCCTCACAAAAGTTGCTTATCAGCTTCTTGCCTCAGTTTCTTCATCTTATCTAGCTGTAATTTGAGCTAGGGTCATATGCCAGCTCTATTGTTTGGCTTTGTACAAGACAGGCCTCTCAGAGGAAGCAAGATTCACACCCAAACTAGAAAGGGGATGTTAAAGTCAATACTAAGATGTGCATGAAAGAATGAGGGAGCATGCCAGGAAGAAAGCTTGCAGGAATCTGAAGTTGTTTGTATTATATCATAAGCAGTAAAAATGTGTATTACATTATAATCAACATTTAATTTAGCTCATTGAAAAAGTAGAATTATAGAATTATAATGATAGAAAACTCATTCATTCATTTAAATAAATATACAATTTTTAAAAAAGAATACATCTAGCTTTCAAAAAATGATTTAAGTGCCAATAGTCAGCACAGTAAAATGACTGGAGCTTCTTTGTGACTGTGGCACTGGATTTGAACCTCCAGGTGAGGAAGGCACATCACCAAACCTATAGGGAAGAGCCACAAATAATTTGTTCATATTACAATTGTGAGTTGTTTTCTAATTGCTATAGGTTCCCTAAAAATGCACGTTTTTTTCTGTGATTTTTACACAAAAGATGGCCCAATCTTTAATTAAATTGTTGAAATAATGATGTGGGACACTGCTTCTGGCTCCAGCCTTGGGGTCCTGAGAAAGAACCAAGATTTTCCACTAAGTGGAAAAAAAGATCAACCTTTAGTTGACATTAGGCTAGACAGCAATAGAATATTTTTTACCATCTTTCAAAAATAACAATTTATCTCATTATTTTTATATTGCATCTTCTCATATATTTGATAGCTATAAACTTAGATCCAGATGTTTTGCTCTTCTAACAACTGTACACTGGATTAAAGCCAGGCACAAGCAAGGAATTTGTGTTCAGTTGGTATTTGTAATGCAGTTTGTTTTATTATTGGAAAACACTGGGCCCCATCTAGCTGTGGCTACTGTCAGTGAAAATTTATTTTTAAGAATAATTTTAAAAGTGACTTAGATCTTTTTTTTCAAGAGAAACTAAGATGTAACACCCTCAGAAATGTAAAAATCTATTGCATTTTATTTCAAGGAAAAATTGATGTACTTTATAATTAAAAGTATTAATTATGTTCAATGATTCTCCATCTAGGGAGTAAAATATAAATAAATACCATGAATTCAATATTTTGTAGGTTAATTTTTAGGAGTTGTAGGTTCACAGCAAAATCGAGTACAGAGACTATTTTCACACACACATAGCTTTCTCTTATCTCCACACATGCACAGCCTCCTGTATTGTCAACATCCCCTATAAAAGTGGTACATTTGTTAGAATCAAGGAATCTACATTGACACTACTGTATCAAAAAAGATCACAGTTTAAACTAGGGTTCACTCTTGAAGTTGTATATTACATGAATTTGGATAAATTTATAAGGACATGTAGCCACTATTAGAGTATCAAACAATATCTTTAATGCCCTAAAAAATACTCTGTGCTTTCCTGTTTATCTCATCTTCCCCTCAACTCCTGGCAACAATTGATGTTTCTACTGTCTTTATAGTTTTGCCTTTTCCAGAATGGATTATAGTTGGAATCGTACCATATGTAGTCTTTTGAGACTGGCTTCTTCCTTTTCATAACTATCTACTTATTTCCCCCCAAGATTTGTTTTTACACAGTCTTGCTATGTTGTCCAGGTCAGTTTTGAACTCACTCTGTAGCCCAGGCTGGCCCTGATGCTCCCTGCCTGAGACACTCCTCCAGTTCTGGGATTACAGACATGTACCACCATATCTGGCTTCTTCCAAGTCTTTTCCTGGATTCAGGGCTCATTTCCTTTTAACTATGAATAATATTCCATTGTCTGTATATAATACTGTACCTTTATCCACTCACATAATTGGTTGCTTTCAAGTTTTGACAGTTATGATTGTTATCCCCCCATAATCACAGTAACACAGTTTGTCATTCTCATCTCATTCTTTTTGCTTCTACATCATCAAAATATCATATATATATAT